>NW_010318287.1:45682-63539 GCF_000700745.2 Antrostomus carolinensis | reverse complement strand
CATCCCTTTCAAAGGCTCTTCTTACATAGCTGCCCTTTGTCTAATATTAGGCCATGGTAGGATCACTCAGGTGATAATGCCATGGTCCAATCTCTTCCTTTGTGTCTTGCCCTGGTAATCCTATACAGGCTGAAATTTCCATGTGCGTAGCTTTCTGTTGCCATTCTGCAGTGCTGTGTTCCTGATTTGTTTTGGCAGAGCAAGCTTGAGTCTTTATGGCACAGTGAAATATTCTTCGATGCTATGTAATTCAGACTGAATAAGGAGTCTGTATAAGGCACGTGTCTCAATATATATATATGTATATAAAAACACTAACATTGTTAATTCAAGTCAAGCGTCTTTTACATTTAATTTCTGTCTTCAAGTAATGCTTTGTTTTCATGTTCCCTTTCTTTGGTTTCATTGGGGATCACTCCATTCTCCAGGACTGAGTGCTGCTGGATGCAGTTGGTCAGGACTGCAGTGCTAGAAGAGTTCTCAGAATTACACATCTTCTCTGTCTCCTCTTCCTTTTTCTCTTCATCCAAGGAGTAGTTTCGGAAGGTCTCGTAAATTTTACGCACATCCTCAGGGATGGTCTTTTTGAGGTCTTTGTTTTTCCTTTTGGTCATCTTAGCAGACGATCCAAACTTGTTAATGATGTTGTCCTCAGATGCTCCCTGCCCGTGCTTGTTGAGCTGATCTGACTCTTTAAGGCGCAGGTTGTTAGGCCTGTTGTTGATGCTTTCCTGAGATGAGGCCTTGAAGCGTCCTGTTTCCAAGGCAGCAAAGACAGAGCGCTTCTCTGGAGAGAGCATGTCTAAGGAGTGGGCTCGCTGGTCCAGGCCCAGGCGCCTGCGCTCCATGCTCCTGATGGTGGCTGCCCGCTGAAGTTTGTCATGGATCTCCACGCTGAGCCGCCGCCGTGTCTCCCTGAACTCAGCTGTCACGTTCGCTTTCCACTCTGCTGCATGGGCTTTTATTTCTCCAACCTTTACAACATCAAGAAAGAGAAATCAAATTTAAAAAAAAGAAAAAGCAAAATGAAGCTAATGAAAAAAAAAAAAAGAAAAAAAATCTTTCCTATAGAACAGCAGCACAAGCACTTTGGCATAAAATTGGAGACTGGTCCCAGCTCCAGCGCATCTATCTGGACTCAAATTTCAGCAGCCAAGTGGTTTATACTGGGCAAGCTTTAAACACACCAAGTAGTGTCTAGCTAATGGTTTATGTGGCATATAACTTGTCTGCCTGTTTCACATCTTGCCACTCCACACATTTTATAGCTGTGTTACATGATGCGAGGTGTTTATGCTACTCCCTCCTTAGTTAAAATTTCTGACTTAAAATGTCAGCAGTAGATGGTCAGAAGTGGGCAAAATTAATCACATACAGTTACACAAATATGCTTCAGAACAGCACAACAACCAGTGTAGCGATATAGTAATGTATTTTCCTGTATTGCTCATTTTGGAAGAAATATTTATTCAATTTTTAAAGAGAGAACACTGAAATTTTTATCATAATTTTGTAGCTAGTTTCAGAGTGAAGGCTGGGCTGTCTTATTCCATAATTGCAATCCTACTGACATGTTCCATGTATTTGGTAGTACTGATAGAGTTGTAACAACCTAGGTTGCTTCAGTTGCTTTTTTTCCTCCCTTTCTGAAGGAGCTCATGATCAGAGCTAACTGGATACCAAAGGCAGCTAGTGGAGTAAGCCATGAGGAATATTGAGCATTGGTCATGCAGGGGAGCATCTTTCTTTAGACAAGCAGGAATCAGGTACTTAAAGCTCTCATAAAATAACAAACCACTGAGAAATTGCTAGTCATACCTCTTCTTTTGTTTTCTTGGACAGGACTCTCAACCAGTCTCCAATCATACTCAGGACAGCGGCAAAATAGGCAAGGCCAACGAGGATCCAGAACCACACTAAGGGTTTGTACCACTCCCGGTAATGGATGTCAGCATTTCCTCCTGAAATAAGCACATACTTATGTTTACGAATCATGACATGCCAAAATTATGACAAAATATCTGCAGTTCTGAGAAATTCCTGAAAGTATTTCTTGACTCTTGCCAACACCACTGTAGTTCTAATAACAGATGAGAGGCCTGTCAGATGGGAGGAACACAGTTTGTTCTTAATTTAAGACTCTTTGAAATTACCTATTATCCTGCTGCTATGTGACCTGCCAGAGCACCTAGTAAACACTTTTCTTTACGTTGCTCATACTCTGAAGTAAGTCTGAAACTCCTACTTCAATGGTACTTGCAACAGCATGAATATATTTCCAAGAAAAAAGTTTAATACAGCTAGTCTTCCTTATTCTGAACTGCCTGCAGCCTGGTTGTTGAGAAACTTTACAGTTCAACCCCCTCAGAACATAGTTTCCAGATTTTTTTTGTTTGTTTGTTTGTTTGTTTGTTTTTGTTTTAGCTGCAGGATTTAGAGACCTGTGTGCAGGAGAAAGAAAAGTAGATTTGCCTTCCCCTCCAAATCAAGATATCTGACAGGAAGCCAAATATGCATCAGCCCTGATAATAAAGATATACTGTCTGCTTGGGTATCAGTTATAGGGGTGCATTCTCTGGCCAGTGACTTGAGGAGATATGGATCAAATGAAGCAACAAATATCCTATGTCGTCTTCATGTAAGTCTCAGAATGAGCTGGTAAAACAAGTATGTGAGACATTTGGCAAATCTATTGAACTATGAAAAGCCTAAAATAAGTGCAGTAGCAGCCAAGCTGCTGCCTACCACATAATATAATAAACTTTCCCAAAAGAAAGCAACCAACTTCACTTTTGAGACTCCCTGTCCTATCACAGTGCTATGTGCACTGCGAGAATGAGACCAGTGAGAGGCAGGCACAGCCCCGAGATGAAGAGACTGAGTGGCAAAGAGTCTGCACAGCCCCGTGGACACAGTCACATCCCTCAGTGCAGGTGAATAAACACCACCTTGGTGGTATTTGTGTAAATCTCTGCCTGAAGAGCAAGACTACCAGGGCACTCAGGCAGAGGACTGCATTTTCCTGGACTCCAGGAGCTAGACACCAACCTGTACCTCTGAATGACTACAGAGATATTTCAGGATTTTACCGCATTAAAATCACCAGACAACACAGATCAGCATTTTCCCCCAAGCTTTTTTCAATTTGAGACATTCCTATGACTCTTAATTTTATCCAGACTCAGTATGAGTATATGTATGGTGTCTGAAGATCCCCGTGGAAAGTCAGACATTTAAGGATTGGCAGGGACCCAAACATTAGTTTCGGTGTTGGTCTCTCCCCATAGACCGCATGAATCACTCTCTTTTTTTCCAGTCTTTAAGAGGGTGAAACAATGGGAGGTGGGAGCTGCTGTTGCTATGGTACGATGAGGTTCGTCTGATCATACGTGTCCCTGAGGAAGCTTGCTATGAAACAGATTGTCTAGGTCTATCTTACAGAGTAATAAGACAGGCAACTGAGATAGTATGAGACCACTTTTTTCAGCCTATCAGATATTCTGGTTTTTCAGGCTCCATCCACAACTGTAAATACAAGAGTAGTACAAAAACTTTCCCAGTTTGCCAAGAGCTGGGACACATTCTAGGTGGAATAAATCAGCATAGCCCCTTGATGTTGTTTTACTCAATAAGATGTAGTATTTTTGATTTGGTGTTAAAGGGACAGAGATACCGGGAGATTAAAGCGACAGAAAATAAAAGTGACAGAAAATCTGTCTCAAAACCACCAGCAATAAAACCCAAATGTCCTGGTGATCACCTGCCTTAAACTCTTATCGTGAGATTGCCTCTGAAGTTTTCTCATTCAGGGTCCTCCATTTGATTTTTGAAAAGTCCTGGTTGTTAGTAGCTACCCAGCTGTGGATTATATTGTCCTAATCATTTTGGATATAGAATGATTTAATTTAATATTCAGAGCTTTTTTATTATTATATTATTAAAGAAAACAATACCAAAGTGTGGTATGCTTAAGAAAAATATCATTAATTATTTTAATTTCACACTATGATACCACAAAGATAGAATATTAGTGAGCTTCTCTTCACATTTAAGTGCTTAAAATGGACCAAGCTCATACAATCACTTCTGTATCCGAATGCTGATAAAACACTTCTTTTTCATATCTGTGGCCCTCTTTGTTCAGTGCCGTTTTTTTCTAAATAATTCATGTCTTCTATACCACTATGCATAAAAAAGGAGAATTAGATGGTTCTCTACAAAAAAGATTTGTCTGAAGCTCTTCAGCAAAGAAAACTTTATATATCCCAGCAGTTTCATTTACGTTTTTACCTCGTCTGTATTTCACTGATTTATAGCAAGTAACAAAACAGTAGTGTAATATGGCTGTTTGTAACACAGGCATCTTAATGCCTTTAATTAGGACCACTAACATCAATGAGGAGTAGAGGTCATGCACTAATGGGAGGAAAAAAAAATCCACTTATTTTAACCACCTTTTTGCTAGCAAAGCAGTTGTGTGAAAGAAAAAAAAATCTCTCATCTCCCCAGCCAACAATCTTGACTCCCTCTTTGTAAGCTGAAAAGGATGGATATTTATAGTTCCTGCTAGTACTGTATTAATCTTGGAGAGTATCCTTCTAGCAGTGAGATGTGTACTCCATTAGCCCTTCTCTTCCAACATGAGTTTTCCTTAACAGGGCAACTGCAATGTCAAAATTTCTGCCAAGGTTAGAGAACAAAATGCAGTTTCTGAAATGCTGCAGCTCCTGTGGTAACAGCCTGCTACTACATCCAACCAGAGATTTCTCCAGCCCTATAGCTCAGCCCTACAGCTCAGCCCTACTCTAAAAGCTTCATCCATTCATCATTTTGGCTATTTGCTTCTGCAGTCAGCCTCAGATTTAGCCCTAATGGACTAGTACAAATCTTGACTTCAATGGGAGAGTCATTTGACTTGTGCATAATTCATTGCATGATAAAGGATAATCAGGACTTCCCAGGCTCTCATTATCTACATTGCTAAAAGCTTGCAATCTGCAGATGGCAAGGCACCTGGATCTTACATCAACCTAGTGTCCTCTTGCACAGTAACCCCAACAGCAACACCTGGCATTATTTCACTGGAATATAATATATTGTGGAAAGCCTCCTCTTTGCACCAGCAAACTATTTCTAAGAGCCAAGGCCCTAGTGCATACCACCTAGGCTTGAATCTGCTCACCTGCTACAAAGTCACCAAAGCCAACAGTAGTCAGAGTGACAACCACAAAGTAGATGGATTCCAAGGCTGTCCATCCCTCGATATGTTTGAAGATAACTGCAGGAATGGTCACAAAGACAATGCAGCCGGCCAGGATGAAGAGGATAGTAGAGATCACTCGGATCTTTGTTTGACTCACTTGCTTTTTCTAGAAAAAGGAAAAAAAGGAAATAACAAAAGAAAAAAAATTAGTGGATTTCTGGGACTGTATAATTTGTGAATGGCAGATTGATCGTGCTGGTGTCATCTGGGATGTCTCTTTCTGCCTTTTGTGAGCTTATTAGGTGGAATATAGCTCTCCTTCCCTGTTAGTGAGAGCCCTGCCCAAGTAACAGTGAAACTTTATGTCTAGCCCCGGAAAATTATGGTTCCCATTTTCCATGCACTAGGCAGTTACTGACCTACCAGAAACAAAGCCTGGAAAAACAGTCCTGAGCTTCAGAAGGGCTTCAGTACACTCCAGTTCAAGTTAAATGTGTAAGAAAAAGTGCACATTCACATCTCCATACAAGAATATATACACCCACATTGCCAACCAGCACCAAGCATTCAATAAGCAAGACCAAGTATAAAATTAAAATAAACCCTATTTCCCTCTAAAAATCTGAGATTTTATGTAGAAATAATTCATGCTTTGGGTTTTCTAGACACAGGATTTCCAGCTTTCATTCACAAATATAAAGGTTAAATCTCTTTTTAAAAAAATAGACAGCTATATTATCAGTTTACTCCAGAAATAAAGGATTTATGTCAAATACCAAATAACCTGAGATAAAATTACTTACGTAGATCTGCACTGGAAAGCTCTTGAATATGTTTGTTACTGGGTGTTATAAACTGACTACAAATAAGAGCAGTGTAATTGCAATATTTTACACTCCTATGTCATATAAATTCCCAACTTATTTAATATAAACTTAGATTTTGTTCCCAGTAACATTGATGTTAGCCTGGATTAACACAACTGACTCCGGCAGATTTATTTTGGATTTTCTCTGCTGTAAAGAAACTCAAAATTCAATAGAATTTCACAAGAAACCTGGAAATTACTAGAAATCTTACTGTGGATTAATTACGGTGGCAGTGTAAGTTCTGTATTTATCCTGGAAAAGGAATGTGGAGGTCACTGTAAGACACATATTTCCAAATTAGTTTTCTAAATCAAGCATCTCCCTTAACCCAGAAGTGTGATCTCATTTCAGATTAGGACATTGCCTAGACAGGAAATAAGGTCTCAGAAGTTATCTTTATAATATACAGAAGGGATATTGCCTGAACTGGTTAATATCTAACCAGCTTGGGAGCAGTACTACTGCTTCCACTAAAGTATTAGCATTTCTTTTAGAGGTGCAATGTCAGACCCTCATTAGGCACTCATCTGATCTGGGAGGCTTTGCATTTAGAGCCCAGGTGGCAGCATAAATATGCCGTGTTTCGTAAATACTTTTAGTTCTGAAACTGTTTGCAATGATCCCGTTAATTTTTTTTTCTTTTTGTGTGTGCACATTGTTTTCCATGTCTGGCTGAACAGAAATAGTTAAATAGGATTAGTAATATAATGCCATAAATAAGACTAAACAAATACAAGACCTTGAAAAAACTGCCAGTGAAGTACCAAGGAGAATAACAACACAAGAATATAAAACCTGACTCAACTTCATATTTCCTCTTTTTCTGGAGAGTCATTTTGAGCAATTTGCTAAAATTTGAAAGGATGGTCTAGCTTCTTTAAGAGGTGTGGACGCACATTCACAATGGTAAGATTTCAGACTTACCATATGCGTGGTGAAGGGAAAGCAATGGATCATTAGATTGGCACACTTACTTTTTGTTATGGAGGATGAGGATTTAACCAAGTTGTTGTTTATTTACTAGTTTGGCCTAAGTGACTTGTTCACTTGTACTAAATGCTTCAGTCTCCCGATACATAAAAATGAAATGGCAGACACTTTGCTATGGTGGAAGTTAGGAGGCACATGCAGTGCTGTATAGTACTGAGGATCCTTGGAAATAAAAGTACTTTGGAGCTGCCAAGCACCACTAGTAAAGCAAAGTTATGCATAGTAGTTATGCATAGTAATCCTTCCTCCAGTCCTCATATAGCAACATTAAAATGCATTTCAATATGTGTATTGTCTCATGGTAGAAACAGAAGTAGAAAGAATGGCCTGAAAATCAGCACCAAATGTTCAGGACATCCACTTGTTCATGAGTGATAAATTCAGCCGAGGGTGGTTGGTTTTATTTTAAGTAAAAGTGGTAACAACGTTAATGAGAGGATCCGCAGAAAGGCCTGACTCATGGTTATTGTGCACCTCAGTCACTCGCACAAAAGCAGAGCAGCTGAAGGGCTATTTTTTTCTTGCTCTTCCACTGGTACAAATGAAGTCAGAAAGCAATGGTGAATCAGGCACAGCATTTTTTAGAGCTACTGAAAAGAGCACAAAAGCAAGATTTAGAAGTAGAATTACTTAATGGATGATAACACATGGAATTCAGGATACAAGTGAAAAAGGATATCTTTTTACAGTTACATGTGCATTTAGAGGACATTCACAGGAGAGTATAACTGCTATGGATCAAAAAAACGCTAAGGCATAAATGTCATTATTCATGGCATATGTACATTGTAGTAATCACACATTACAAAAAGGCTGGTTTGCATGGGGTTTTTTATAGATGGAGTTGGCCTTTCTATTTTACAACAAAGAACATAATTTTGTGCTGCCCAGGTTCTCAGGAATAAGGAAGTACAGCCTTTACATTCAAGTTTTGGCACAGTCGTATCAAGGTGAGACTAGATTAGCCTAAGCCACTTCAGTATTACACAGTACCAAGCCATTATTAAAAGAAATAAATACATTATATATACACTATATACACTATATATATATATATATATATAAACACTAAATGTTGAGAAATCTGAAAGGGTTCATATAAACTTCTCCTTTAAATAGTATTTGCAATCTGGAGCCAAACAGTGGCAAATAGCTGAGCAACTCCAGCCATAGGCTAACATATCCTTTGAGCCCATATTGTGGTATAAACACAGAATTTTCTATAGGTGTCAAATAATGTCCGCTAATAAGAGAGACTTAAATTCAAATCCATTTAGAGCTAATCTGGAAAATATTAAAGGAGGAATCTAGAAGAATAGAACTGAGATTTTTCCGTGATATAACCACTTATGAGGGGTTATTTCCATTTACTAATGAAGGTGGTGATTACGCTCTTAAGGTGGCTAAATGCTAAACAGGCAACATCACTGACATCGTATTAATTCAAACAACCTATTGTCAACTTTCTCTAATGCCAACAGGGGTGACAACAGACATTCTCACAAAAACACCTTAACAGTGGAATTTAGTTCTTATGCATCTTTTCCATCAACAATTGTGACCTTGCTTTTTCCTTATTTTCTGTTACGTACATGGGGGGTCTGACCCATTTTGGTCTCATCCTATAATTTCAGGAATTAAAAGAAAATCCTTTTTTTATTGGGTTTTTTTTCTCTTTTCTCTCTCTCTGCTCCTACAAATCAAAGCTGATGAACTGGATTAATTTACAGCTCCTGCCCTTTTCAGGTGAATTAACTCAGGCATAATTTTTCTGACCTGACTGCTGACAACAAAAGAACCAAACAAGTTTCTTAAGTTCCCAACCTGAGACCACAGGAATGATATACATTCTTTCAGAAAATGAGTAGGAGACATTAAGTATGGGATCAAAAGATGCTACAGCCATTTATCAGACTAGACTAAATGCTAAATATATGGAACATATATATTTCCATGAACAGCATATTTCAAATATGTTTATTCCAAGATTTTGTAGTGTCACCTCCCATTTCACAGAAACTCCGCCAATATACAGTACTACTCAACCAAAAATAGCACTAGAACATTTGCTGCTTCACAGTGAGCTCAGATGGTTCCTTCATCTTCCAAACACTTTCTTTTCTGAATTCCTGACAAATATCCCCAAGACGCCAAGCAAGTTGTTCACCTTTTTGACTAAATGACCAATGTAATCTTTTTAGTGCTAGTATGATGTGCCTGCATGGAACATGCTGTCCTCATGTCTCCACAAGGCTTTGCATTTTGGAGCATTCCTCCAAAGAAAACACATTTCTTTTTGTACCCTTCACCTACTCTTAACTTTATGTCCTCTTCCATGCTGTCAACTATTCTTAGAACAGATTGTCTCTGCTCGTGCACTAGTTAAATAGCTTCTCTTCTGAATCACTTTCTCCAGATCAAAATATTTTAACAAGAGGAAAGCCAGTCTTTGTACTCAAAGCATAAAACAGAATATCACATGTATGAGTTCTATTTTTTTCTCTGCCACAAATGTTAGGTATGTCCTTAGTCAAAACATTTTTGCTAGGCTAGTGTAGACAGTGCAGATGACAGTCATGGGTTCACACTGCTTGCCCTTCAGCTCAGTCAAATGCAAGCCAGCTCTGGTTCAAAGCCTGGCACATACCCCAGTAAGGTGCAATGCCCATCTCAACAGGCTGTATGGAAAGACTGGCACAGTACTGGGCTCACAGAGCTCCTTTGTGATCAGTGGTATGGTCGCATCAACCTCACTGCTGCCTACACCTGTCACTGTGGATTTTTTTGCAACTTGTCCTAGCTCCTTCACATTCAAAATGAGACTGAAACTAAATGTATTTTAAATATCACTGGCTTAGAGATAATATTTAAGAACAATATAACAATCTTCTGTTCTTCTGTGTTCTCTGAACACAGCAGGTTCCAGCTGGCTCCAATGGATCTACCACAGGACACTGCTGAGCCCCGCAGACAAGATGGTAGCACCTCTGGGAAAGTGTATTTAAGAAAGGGCAGAAATGCTGGACAGGCAGAGGAGGAGAGAATAGAGGAGGGAATAACAAGGTCAGGGGAGTGGGAGATGCTCCATGGCAGAGTAGATACTTCCCTGGATGTACTGCAGCCCATGGAGGACCAGTGAAAGACCAGAGGAAAAGGGTCGAGAAAGAAGGAGTGGCAGAGAGAAACCACTGTGTCTTGATCCCAAGCCAAACCCTGTGCCACTTGCTGCTGCACTGGAGGGACTGAGTGTGACCTGTGATGATAACAAGGGCAGAGGAGAGGTGTCTGGAGTGAAGTGAGCCTGGAAGTGAAGCTAAGCCTGGAAAAGTGGAAGGAAAGTAATTTTGAATGCTTGTCCTTTTTTGTTTCCAAACACCCAACTCGGTAGTTAAGTATTTATGCTAATTGGCAATAAATTAAGTTAAATAAGTCAAGTTTGTTTCGCTTGTGACAGTACTTGGTAAGTGATTTCACTGTCTTTATTTTGACCCATGAGTTTTCTCACGCTTTTTCTTCCTATTTTCTCCCCATTCCACTGCAGGAAGGGGAGTGAGCAAGTGACTGTGTGTGTGCTTTCCAGAGCCTACTGCCATCAATGAAGAAGGCAACACCCCTTGAAAGCATAGCAGCAGAATTATAAATAATATATTTTAAAATATCTATGACATTTCAGACACCTCCGTGGGTTAAGAACAGTAGTTTGATCCATTCCACTAGAGATGGGCTTCCCCCACTGTCTAACCAGCTCTGTTGGTGCCTCAGTGCTATTATAATTCTCATGTTTTATAAAGAACGCTGCGGTTGCTGCACAAGAAGATGCAAAATCCATCACCTATTTCTTAACTGCTGTACGTGCCATAAGGCAGAAGGATACAAAAATCTGTAAGAACTCACATTTGTTACTAAGCTTGGGAGAGACAGTCCTGAACACATACGGAGCATGGGTCAGAGTAAAGAAGGATGGTTTTTTACACTGCTGTTTTTCCCCATAAAACCACATTTCTGCAGGGTGTTTGTCTAGAACCAGATGGAACATGCAGCAAGCTTCTTACAGAGCAGCGGCTTTCTCTAATGTTATTTCTGTAAATTTCTAGGCATGGATCTTGCTGTAGTCATAATATGAGTACTGATACTGTGTTATGAAAATACAAAAACACTGGCTCAGAAATTTTCTAGGCTTGATATACCCTTTTCCAATCTTCTTCCTCTCTCTAGAAAGCACACATAGGTCTTTCTGATATGCATCAACTAATTTTTGCACTTTGCTTATTATGCTACTGAAGAAACAAAAATAACAATAATGAGCCGACATCTCTTCTGGCTGAGCTGTATTCATTCCAAGAAAAATTAAATGTTGAATAAGAAGGATCCATGTACATATATGCTTTTCTCAGACACTGGAGCAGACAAAGGACAACAGATGTTCATGGCACAGACTAAGCAGTTTCAAAGGATGTTTGCAGAGGCTGAATTTGGAATATATTGCTCCTTCCTTCTTTCTTTCAACTCCCTTCTGATTTACACCTCTATTCCCCTCTCCCAGGGAGTGCAAGAATGAGCTGATAATGGTTGTTCCACATCACTTCCCTGTACCTGAATGGATTTTACTTTGCCATTCCTGGTAACCCTGATTTTGATCAGTGTTGAGTCAACACTTTCATCTTATTCATCAGTGCAATTCAGGGGAAAAAATAAAATGCATTTATGATGGTGCAAAGAAAAGTGAGACATAGCAGCAAGGCTAGATTTATGAGTATGTGCTCGGCATGTAATTAAGAAATGAACTGAGACAGAGAAAGACTATTAGTGTAGCTAGATCAATGAGAGATCTAGTTATCTGTTGCATGACATAGCCACTTTCAAAGACTTAGCAAGAAAAAGAAAAATTAACTTTGTGTTAGAAATATCTCCTCTTAGCAGGGTGGAGAAATTAAATATTCCTTTTTTATTTTTTCCACTCTTGTTTGGCCTTTCATTTTTTTCCTGTTATTGTTTTGTTTTGTTTTCTTCCTCTACAGTAGCATAAAACATCCAGATTCCCTTGTACTACTGAGTTTTCAGAACATTGCCCAAGTGATCAGGAATGTAACAACATCAGCATTGGTAAGGCTAGACCGGATACTTCGTTGGTCTAGATACTGAAAGGTTAAACAGTGACCTTTTGAAACAGGGAGTAGATCTTCAGGCTAGATATCTTGTATCTGTTTCTAGACTCCAGTTTTCAGTTTGTGCTTAGTTTGGAATAACTAGCTAAGCAGCCCTCCCTGGGTCTTCTCAAGTACAATAGTGTACATCATTCTCTGCAAGAAATTCTTGCAGAAGCCTCCAAAACATATTTTGTATTTACCCTGAGATTTCTTACAGATATTAACACTATAAAGATTGCAATATTGCAGTCTTTCTTGAGAAAAACACTATTTGTGACTACCCAAGTAACAAAGGAGCATTGTCACAGGTACCTAGCCCACTGGGAGTGAATTTTACTCTAGGTGGTACACAGATCCCAGAAGAGTGGAAGGAAAGTAAAAGGAAGAAGACGGAGCAGCTCCCCGTGGGCAAAAATGTGGAGTGTAAAATGTCTCACTCCTAGAAGTGTCCCTCCATTCCACAACTCTCCCCCTACTCCTCCCAGCCTTCTCCAACATTTTGTAGGAGCTGCCACTGCTTACCTGCAAATGTAAAAGGAGGGCAAGGAGCACCTTCAAAAGGAAGGGTCAGACATAGGGTGAAGTATGCGTCAAATACTTTGTCCCATGGCTCAAAACAGTTCTTATTGCCACAGTGACATGTGCCAAGGGAAAATATGAACATGTAAATTACATTAGAATGGTTAATACAATAGCTTGACAGTTCTGAAAGGTTGAATACATAAAGCAACACAACACTAAATTTACCACCTCCTCCCAGCCTGTTAGTAACCTTGAAGCAGAATCTCTTGAGTGAAAAAGTAGCACAGTTGTCATGCCTGAGATGTACAGGTACCCTCATGAAGTGATTTCTATCTATTGCCTTTCAAGATCCATCACCCCCCTCACACTTAGTCTCTGATGGTTGCCCATAGGGGTTTTGGAGGATATTCTGAAGAACACTAACTAGAATGGCTCTATGTACTTGTTGGGGAAGAAGGGGGATCAACAATCACTGTATTATGAGTGCTTTTGTGTCGCAGTTGCATTTCTGTCTTGCTTTTCCTTTACTAACTATATTGCACACTTAAACAGTCTTGAGGTAGAATTCTTTTTAGGATATAAATCAGCTTTTCAGAGATGGCAACACCTGCATCAGAACCCTGGCACATAGGATTTGGTATTTCAGGACTGCACTGTCAGGAACACAGAGAAGTTTCCACAGCAATATATCCAAAACTTAAGGCAATAACAAAAGGAGGATTTTCACTATTAGTGCTTAGGAAAGAGTTTAACTTTCAGTCTGATAGTTGAAAAGTTCACATGTCCTTTAGCATTAATGAGCAGCTTCCACTGACATGTCTTAATTTTTAAGCTTCATACAGACTATCTAAGAAACCCTTGCTGCTCAGCAAACTTTACATCATGCTTTCAGTTCCTGTTTGTCTTGTGTTTCACAAGAGACTCACAGGGTTTATTTCCAGTGCACTTCACTGCAATTAAAAGTTACATGACTAATGCTAATTTTAGCAGGAGGCAGGCAGGTATAGTTTTGCCCTTTAGAATAGTGGTTCCTGAACATTTCAAACCATAAAGAAGGACCATTTAACTAACTTCCTTAATAAGAAAAATTGGGATTCAGGCTGTGCATGGCAATGTAACTCCTTGCCACTGCTTCTATTGAGATAATTCTGAATACTAACATGGACTCCAACCAAATGAGAGGTGGCAAATATTGGGCTTTGGTATAGAGAAAGAAATAGTGGTCATCTTTTTTCACCATAGAAAACAGAAAATAAACAGATAGAGGGAGCAATAGCTCAAAAGGACAGAGATCATATTCCAGACATATCCCTGATGTACATAAAAAATAGCCTGAGTACATTCAAACTAACAGTGGAAGAAAACCCCTTCCTGAAAACTTATTTTATCATTACTCCATTGTTTTTATGTTCTTCTGTAAGGATGATAAATCATCATCCATAGATTAATCCATAATCCATAGAAGGGTTTAGAAACCCTGCTACTCAGTGTGAATTGCCAAATACTCTCTTACTTTGCACTTAAATCAGTTTTTTAGCAACTAATTACTTACTACATCTGTCTTTGGTTTATTAATTAATTCTGTGTAAACACTCAAAGAGGTGCTAAAATATTAGGCACACTACAAAAAAAAGCTAAAGCAGATGAAGAGAAATCTTGAAGATAACAGAGGATCTTGGGCTCATGTACTACAGTAGCTGCAGTATCCACAATCAGAAAGTAATGTAATGAAAATTGCTTCCCAAGTGAAAAATGAACTATTACAATTTACTGTAATACAGATAGATACTTGAACAGTTATAAATAAAGCCTTTATATTAATCATGGATTCCTGACTAGTTTTTGTACAATATTCTGGTTTTAAGAGCTATAAAATATTACTAGCACTGCAGTTCAGTGACAAAAGTATGACTCCAGTAAGAAGAATTATTGAAGATTTGAATCTCTAACAATTTTAAGTAACAAAGAAAAAAATAATGAAAATAAATTAAAAGGCCTGCGACAAGCATGCAAAACAGTACAAGATTTGCTTTGAAGTGCCCTGTAGTCAACAGCTGCTACCTAATACTCACAGAAAGAGGTGTTACAGTAATACCAGTGATAATTACTTCAGAAGATAAAGTTCAATGCATATTGGGTTTCAGTTTTGGTGCACTGGCGCTGACTTGAGATTTCCAGATAACATTATACGCTATTTAATGATACCCTATACGATTAAGCTAGTTTTAAAGCTTGGTTTTAGAATAGTCTTTCCTCTTCTGTTTATACTATTACCTTTTTAGCAAGACTGATTTGATTCTAAAATTGGAGCAATTACTCTCTCTTCCTGGCGTTGGCACGTTCTCCCTTCTTAGAACTGCTCTCTTCTCTTTCTAGCACCCCCAGGATTGCACTTTCAACTACCACCATGCTCAATACCTCCTGGGGCTCTCTTTAGAGGTAGACTAACTTTAAGACCTTCATGATCCTCTCTTTGAAGTTGCCTCAGGCTGATGCTATATTTCTCACAAGCCCTTATAGGCCTAATAGACATTGTTGATAAAACCAAAATGTTTGAAAGATCTTTCAGACATGTCAAGATCTGAATTCAACTGTTCAGGTTAATATTAACCCTTAAATTTTATGCCAATTTGCAAGAGGTTATTGACTTGCAGGATTAAAGAAAGATGTGCTCCACAGCCAGCCCACATAAGCTTTAGACTCTAAACTTCTACTTAGCAACAAAGACCGGTGGGTAAGAACAAATCAGTGAAAGGTTTGCTGCACTGAAGTTACTTTCCCTGAAGCAGATTAGCTGTAAGCATCACAAACTGAATTAAATATCCAGTTAGAGGAAATAAAATGCCAAAAGCTGGGATCTATAGATTTTGTCATGATTTTTTTAGTATTAGCATACTATCTCAACAGTGTGCAGATAAAGATACTTTCCTGCAGGTCAAATATAATGCAGGGGGAAAGTGATCCAGAGAGTAAAACCAACCTATTTAAGACCATATCACAAGCCAGTGGCTGAACTTAAAACAGAATTCAGAGACAAATTTGGCTCTGGTGGTTGAAGAGTTACTGCATATAGTGAAGTCAAAGCTCACACCATCAGTTGTTTAGTTCACCCATAGGATTATCCTTTGACTGTATCTTCTATTGGCACTGCAGCATGAGGACTGCTAAAGCAGGTGATGATCAAAAGCAAAAACAAAACTTCCTGCTATCTTTCCATCACCATATTAAAAACATAAAAATGATGTGGCCCGCAGTATCTCAAGGAGACAGGCATTGTAAATTCACCACTCCTGTTTTTCATCCTCTAATTCAACTTTGTAAGTCTACAGTCACACTTCTGCCATTGCTAGACATACTACAGTGAAGTGTCCAGATGGCCCTGGGTCTGGACTGCTTTACGTCCAAGAAAAGCAATTAGAACAATTCTCGTTAAGGGCATTGAAGGAATCCAGGCAGGAAGAAGCAGAGAGAAAAATACATTTGCAGAGTACAGTCCTCTCCATAACAGATACGTTACTGATGAACTAGAGAACAATCCACCCAGAGTTTTCCAACCTGGAGCACTCATGTTGACAATGAAGTCATGGATTTCAGGAGTGCTCATGCATTTTGATTCCTCAGTGTGCCCTATTGTTTTCTGCATAGTGAAACTCCTTTTCAAGAGGATGGAGGGAGAAATGCACCCATCAGAAGTGGTTCATAACTCACTCCAGTGTGGTGGGAGATACACTGTTTGAATTTCCTTGTGCTTAAAAAATCATTGTGCTGAAGTCTTATTTTCCTGAGGAGAGAACATCAGCCTTAAATTGCTAGAGACAAATGATTCCAAAGAGTCTAGCATGTCAGCACTCACTGTTTTTAGAGACAGTTACTTTTGGTCTAAATAAAGTTTGATGAGGAAGACAGGCTGAAATAAACAGAGGCAGAGCATTTGCTGACTCTGGTGCACCCATGCTGAATACATTAGATGCTGTACATTGCTCATCCAAGCTCCTGTTTCTGCCACACTCTTTGTACAGAGCCTACACAGTTGCTGCAATTTCTGGATTCTTACAGTACCTGCATTCCTTAATTTTACTTTTTTCATCAGCTAAGTTACAAAAAGCATGTCTTCAGATTTAGAACACTCCTAAATTTCAGGATGCTGAGATTTGAAATGTACATTCAGATGCATATCTACTTGAAATAAACACCATATACGTACATGCCGAAACCAATCCCTTGTTGACCTACAGACACCCCTTTTTTTAACCTTACTCAGGGAACTCTGACTCTCAGATGGACTTTTAAGGTGTTACAGGCAAAAGAACAGATAGTGAGCTCAGATTGTTTACATCCATTTATTCTGAGTTTGTAGATCAGTGCTCTAAAACACTTCTTTTTACCTCTCACCACACAGATTATTTTTTTCCTGAACAAGTTATTCTGCTGCGTGGGGAGTAAAACAGAAGCAGCTTCAAAGAACCAAAGTCCAACTAGTGAAAGAGGTGCAGAATCACAGGAATCAAATGAAAAATGTTCCAAGTCAGCATACTCTATACTCTGCACAATGTTTCTCTCCAAGGCTACATCACCTTTGGACTTTCCATAACAAGGTAATCTTGTGTATGAGGAAAGTATTTGCATGATTTCTTTCTCAAAGTTTTCCTGCAGGTAATAGACCGAGTTCATATGAAACATTACTTTTGCTGGTGAAAGGTAATTCTAGGAATTATGAGGGAAAATTTCCTCTGCCACAGAATCATAACATCATTTAGGTTGCAAAAGGCCCTTAAGATCATCAAATCCAACAGTTAACCTAACACTGCCAAGTCGATCAATAAATCATGTCCCTAAGCGCCACATCTACACATCTTTTAAATACCTCCAGGGATGGTGATTCAACCACTTCCATGGACAGTCTGTTCCAATGCTTGACAACCCTTTCACTGAAGAAATTTTTCCTAATATCCAATCTAAACCTCCCCTGGTGCAACTTGAGGCTGTTTTCTCTTGTTCTATCACTTGTTAGTTGGGAGAAGAGACTGATACCCACCTTGCTACACCCTCCTTTCAGGTAGCTGTAGAGAGCAAGAAGGTCTCCCCTCAGCCTCCTTTTCTCTAGACTAAACAATCCCAGCTCCCAC
>NW_010318287.1:26414-45668 GCF_000700745.2 Antrostomus carolinensis | reverse complement strand
TCCTCGAGACAAACCAACCCCCGCCCCCCCAGCCACTCTTCATAAGACTTGTGCTCTAGACCCTTCACCAGCTTCATTGCCCTTCTTTGGACATGCTCCAGGGCCTCAATGTCTTTAATGTAGTGAGGGGCCCAAAACTGAATACAGTGCTCAAGGCACAGCCTTACCAGTGTCCTAGTCCTGCTGGCCACAATGTTTCTGATACAAGCCAGGACGCTATTTGCCTTCTGGGCCACCTGGACACACTGCTGGCTGATATTCAGCCAGCTGTCGACCAACACCTCTAGGTCCTTTTCTGCTGGGCAGCCTTCCAGCCACTCCTCCCCAAGCCTGTAGCATTGCATGGGGTTGTTGTGTCCGAAGTGCAGGACCCAGCACTTGGTCTTGTTGAGCCTCATACAGTTGGCCTCAGCCCATCAATCCACCCTGTCCAGATCCCTCTGTAGAGTTTTCCTAACCTCAGGCAGATCAACACTTCCTCCCAGCTTTGTGTCATCCATAAACTTACTGAGAGTGCATTCAATCCCCTTATCCTGATCATCAATAAAGTTATCAAACAGGTCTGGCCCCAATACTGGCCCCTGGGAACACCACTCATGACATGGCCAGCTGGATTTAAATCCATTCACCACAAGTCTCTGGGCTTGGCCATCCAGCCAGTGTTTTACCCAGCAAAGAGTACATCTGTCCAAGCCATGAGCTGCTAGCTTCTCCAGGAGAGTGCTGTGGGAGACTGTGTCAAATGCTTTACTAAAGTCCAGGGGACAACATCCACAGCCTTACTCTCATCGGCTAGACGGGCCACCTGGTCATAGAAGGAGATCAGGTTGGTCAAGCAGCACCTGCCTTTCATGAACCCATGCTGGCTGGGCCTGATCCCCCCAGTTGTGCTGCACCGGGCAGGACACATTCAAGATGATCTGCTCCATAACCTTTCCTGGTACCGCGGTCAGGCTGACAGGCCTGTAGTTCCTCAGATCCTCCTTCCGACCCTTCCTGTAGATGGGCATCACATTGGCAAACCTCCAGTCATCCAGGACCCCCCCGGTTGACCAGGACTGCTGATAAATGATAGAGAGCAGCTTGGCGAGCACTTCAGCCAGCTCCCTTAGTACCCTCACGTGGATCCTATCTGGCCCCATAGACTTGCAATACTTTAGGCAGAGTAGCAGGTCACTAACTGTTTCCTCCTGAATTACAGGGGTTTATGCTGCTCTCTATCCCTGTCTTCCAGCTAAGGGGTTTGAGTGTCCTGAGGATAACTTCAGGGCATAAATGTTGTACCATTTTTGAATAATACTGTGTACATGCACCAGGAGGTTGAATTTCACACCCCATCTTGACAGCTCTGTCCAGAGACAGGATGCCAGTAGATGGCAGATTAATCATTGCACTGTGGTATTCCCCTGTGGAAGTTCTTCAGTGAATTTGAAAAAAAAAATTAAAAATAAGCTGTTTACCTTACAGAAGATCACAATGAATAACACTATATTAAAAATGAAAAGATAGGGTGTTAATATCCTCAGTGGGTTTTTAGCAGCTGATGTAATAACACACTGAGGCTGGATAGTAATGAAATGCAATAAAACAAAATAAAAGAGATTGATTGTGTTGATTTTTGGTATATTTTGAATAGATGCTAGGAAGTGGAGAGGAAACTTTTCCATCAGTCTTCCATTAACTTAATCTGCTCAGAAATGCAGGTATCAGGCCATATATTCAGAACCACAAATAGGATCTTACTAGCTAACGTATCACTTAGGTTATAGTACATTTATCTATTAACCATGTCCCAAATTTTTAAATCAGCAACAAGAGTGAAAATCCAGAATGATTTCACTGGTTTCCCTAAATGGTGATCTGGATTTGAATTTCTGGCTTTGGGAACAATCTCATCTGAAAGCTTGATTCAGCTGACAAAAATGAGAAGAATCAATGCTGATATGCTGCTGGAAGAGAAAGCACAGGGTGGAGGCTGGCTGGCAGGAAGCAGACAGGGTCCTTCGACTATGGCATGACCCTAGGGAAGAAGAGGTAGAAGTGGTACTTCAAGGAAATCTTGAACAACTTCTTTGAACGGCAAACTTTGCTGAGAATTTACTCACTAGTCTCCCCCTGGTGTCAGATACAATGCTACAGGTTTGATGTGAGCCAAGGGAAAGAAGAGGAAGAGAGAGAGCAAGGCGAGATATAATAGAGCAGATGGACAACAGAGGGGAGACAAAGAAAAAAGACTGTATTTTTAAGTATCCTCCTCTGCACAGTTACTCTCTTGTACAAAGTTTCTTCCCCAGGATCTGTTTTCCATTAATTTTCAGATAAGGGATTTGTAAAGACAATTCCTGTCACTTGTACATTAACAAAAGAGACCAGAGAAGCCGGAAATCTCAAAAAAGAAGTGGAATCTCTAAAAGAGTAGCTAGGGTAGATCTGATGTATTCAGAAAGACAAACAACAAAGTTCAGGAAAGGTAGAGCTTTTGCAGTTGCTAGAAGAACGCTTTCCACCAGACCTCTCTTACTCCTCCCCAGCCCTGGTCCCATCTTCCAACTAAGAACTGCATTTTCTAGGACTGTTTCAAGGTTAAGGTAATGCCTGCTGCTGTCTTTCAGAAAAAGAAAAAAAGGTGTACAGCACTTTCATAACACTTATGTGTCTCTTAAATCCAGAGCAAACCATTTCTCAAGAGATCTATGGGCCAACAGGTTCTCTAAGCTGAAAACCTGAAAGACAGGTAGCAGCTGTGTCTTTTCTGACAAGTTCCTAGTTCAGTGAAGTGTGAGTTGTTTACAGAGGCATTGCATTTCTGCACAAAGTAGTGTATTTGCTTGAGACATGAGCTTCAGGGGTGCAGCCTTGCCACCATCCATGTCTCTGGCTGCTCGCTCGCATCCTTGTTTTGCAATTCACTCCCCACTAGCTGTGCTGCCAGACCTGTACTCGGCATCATGCTCTAAGCCAGAGGAGTGAAAGCGGTAACCAAGTCCAGGAACTACTCACAGTGGCTTCAGCTCAGAAGCCAGAAAATCCTGGAGTGCTCGCAGAAGCACACTGTGCCCAGGCTGAATGCCTGCATCTGTATTGAACTGCGAGATAAGGGAAGATCTGTCAGGTTATGCTCATCCCTTCTACTTCCAGTGAGAATCTAAACACTTGTTACAAGGTTTGAATAAAAACTATCTGGATTTAGCCTATATTTAACTCATGATACTGACAGCTGCTGCGTTCTGTAACTGTGCACTCTGCCTATGGAGTGCTTTCCTTTCTATCTTTAGATGCTTGCAGCCTCTGCGTGTACAAAGCAAGCCAAAAGAATGGGGTTTGTTCTGCTGTTTATTGTAGAAATGGTTTCAGGTCATTCATAAGAGCCCTCACATATGTAAGATAACAATACTACTTTTATGGTTTGTTTTTTTTTTACCTTGGAATGCGGTACATTTCATTTCTGTAGTGTCTGGAAAGTTTTGCCAGGTAAAAATTATTTCTAAGAATTATCAACTTTTTAATTAGATTTTGAGTATGTACATGGTTTTGTCAGATAGGCAGGGAGCACTGATTTATCACTGAACCCAGGTATTGAATGCCTGTGACCAGTGCATGTAGTGAATCCAGTGACCCTGTACATATCCATTTTGTGAGGAATCACACCTGGATGCATGTGAGAACAGACTAGTAGTCAGGTTTTGCCCCAGATTATTGAAGATGAGACATATAGCAACAATCAGTAGCTGAGTAGGTAGGGCTTGCATGGAGGATGCTTTGGTTTCCGTCTCTGACCTGGTTGATATTTATTTACTTGTACCAAACACAATTACTCCAGTAGGACAGATGGCACAGACTGGCCAATGCATAGTGTTTGGGATACCTCCTCATATCCCAGGCAGCATCACTCTGCTAAAGCCTCCCTTTCCTAAAACGGTACATGAAAAGCTCCTGGTTTTGCAAAGCATTATTTTGCAATTAAATATTTCCAGCCCTACCTAGTCACAAGTGAACAGTTGTTTTCCTGATTATCTACACACCAAAACAGTGGCAAAATTTTGGATTACAAAATGAGCAGTGGCATGTGTCCAGCTCCTCTGCTGAAATATCCTGTCAATACTGTGCAGGTAGTCTGTATTTGATAAGAGCAGATCTCTTCCCTCCTTTATGGAGCTCACGTTGTTCTTAAAATTCCCACAGAGTGTGTGGGATGATCACTGCAATAGCTAAATGAGCCATTCTTAAGCTCTAATTTGTGTGGCTAATTAATGTAGGTTGGGTGGGACTCCACGCAGGTCATGTCAGAGGCAGCAGGAGTGCACTAGCACAACTCCTCTGGGAGGAATCCTCCTTTCATCTTTCCAGCTATTCCAGGGGATGCCAGGACCAAGCTGTATGTTGCGTGGCATGGGTTCCACGCTCACAGTTACACTGTTGGATGCAACAAGAGACCTACTAAGGAAATGCATTGGGTGAAAAGACTGCTGTGCCTACAGAGAAACCATCCTCTCCTTCCCATCTACTAGTGTATGTGTACTGCCTCTTACCCAGCTTCAAAAATGATCCTAACCACAATGCAAGATCAAGTTGCCTTCAAATCCCATCCACCTGTACAGACAATGACAAAACTGCAAGCATTTCAGGAACTCTTGGCTGCCCTGACACCATCCCTAAGGGTGAACGGGATACACAGAGGTAACGGGAGACAGATAGAAACAGAGTGTTGAGGCATATGCACATGGAAACTCGATATAAAGTCCAGGACACAAAGCTTCTTCTCATTCCCTTTCCCAAGGGTCCAAGCTGGACTGTCCTAAATTGCCCTTGAGGACCCACTAGAAGGCAAATAACACAGGTAGCTAGTGAATGCCATCTTAGAGACTCAGCTACAAGGCCTGTGAGGACAGACCTGACACTGATACTCCTTTCTGTTAACTGCTGTTCAAAACGAAACTATTAGAACTGCATGTGATATTCGTGGTGCAAGTGAACCATGGATTTGTGCAGTGGTAAAATAGTCTTTTGGTTTTCAGCTGCTTTGCTGACACTTTTTTTTTTCCTTTTTAACTGCTGCTGAGTTTTGCAGTGTTCTTTATGTGCAACCATCCACAATAATCTCGGGTCCCTTTTGGAGGAGTGAAACCTCATGCTATCCATGTATGACTATATTACGATTTCTTTCCTCAAACTTAAGAAATACACATTATTTAGTGTCACCAACACCGGATTCTATCATCTTATCATCCTTCTTCAGCTTCCATTTTAGCCATCCTGAAACATCTAGAGACATAATTTCCAGACACTGTCACCTGCATCTTCTTGTCTGAACCATTCCAAGCCATCTCTTTTAAAACAATAAGATCCCAGCAAGGACTCCAGTAGAATCACGCCGATGATGCTATCATCTATTCCTAAACTCCATTTACCCTTTAAACACGTACTGACATGTGAGACCTTCTCTCTCATCACAGCTTCATTTCCTTTTAGCCTTTAATGAGAAAACTTGTCAAAAGCTTTCTGGAAATTCCATCTGTTATATCACTAGATCATTGATACACACTCAGTGACCCTTCAGCTAGCTCCAAAAGATTTGTGAGACACACCAACTAACATTTTATTATACTTCTCAGTCTTTTTAGCTTATGTTTGTTCCTTTTAGTTTCCTTCTAACTGTTCTCATAATTTTTATGTCCTCTCTTTAAAGATTCTGTCAGGTTGCTTTACTCCCACAAATGTACTGAATTTGAGATCATTATGGAGACAGTTACAAAGTAAGAAACAAGAGTTATACATTGAACTAAATTTTGCTCACTACTCAGAATTAAATCAAGAACTGTTACTCCACTTGTGGATTCATCTGATTGGATCCAAACATTTATGGAGCCCAACAGTGTAAACACAAAGTGGTAATAAATTACATAATTACTGAAATTATAATGATTATTATATTCTGCACTAGCTAAAGTATAAAGTATATATAATCTATAATGTATTAATGACCATATATAATATCAATACTATATGTTGACATATTTACATACAGTGTTGTGTAAATAATCATATAAAGTGAAACCACCGATATTAAGACTAGTTACTAAGATGCATGTAAATTGTAAACTATATCAGGGATATTTCAAATAGCTGAACCTCATTACTGGGGATATTGAAGGAAATTATATATAATCCCATCCAGTAAAACACAAAAGAATAGATATAATGGATTTATGAGAATCAAAATAAAAGGAATAAACATTCATCTTGGCTAAACAAGGGGACTACAGATCTCTAAATTGCTTTGGAAGCTGACAAAATACCAAGGAGGAAAAGAAATAGTTTAGATTGTTTTAAACAACACAACTGCTTTAATTCAAGAAAAGGAAAGAGTACTTTGAATACTAAAAGGACTCCCATTACATGCCAAAGGGCCATATTCTGTATGAAACACTAGTGTCAGTATTCATCTGTGAATCTTAAAATAATTCAAGTAGAGCATGTATTATTTTATTCATAAACCATAATGCTGAGAGTTTAATGGTCTTGTCCACATCACCCAGAAAGCCAATACTACAGCTGACAATTAATCAAAGATTTTCTAACTCTCAATTCATATCTTAGAGACTGTAGTTTCTCTTGGGCAGAGGCAGGGTGGAAGGTTCAGAGATTCCTTTGGAGTGAAGCAGATATAATAAGAAGCTAGGTAAAAAAGAAACTATGGATCTTAGCTACTTCTGTTTTTGCAGGCCCAACCTGACCCACCTTTCAATGACCTTATTGTAATTTAATGAAATGTAGGTCATTTTCAAGTGCTCTCCAGTCAGGCATGTACATGCTTACTCACCCATAATCACTAGTCACCTTTTTCCACATTTAGCCTGCAAGATACTCCTTATGCCTGGTCTGGGATGCTTCACAGTAATTTAATCAAAAGGGAAATTGCTCATACTCCAGTCCAATACTCAATTACTTCCTTTCAAAAACAGTTACAAGTAATTTGGTCTCATCTGTGGGAATGTTTTAGAAATAGACGCCTATTAAACTAACCAGCTTGGACAGCTTCTCATCCACTGTGTCCCTGGAAAGACTTACCCCCAGTTACGCTGCCTCCAGAGGAAGCATCACACAGGTCACTTCTAGAAGTTCTGCTTCGAACAGAGAATTTCTGAACTGAACCATCGGCAAATTAGCAAGACAGCATTTGCCAGGTCTGTGGCACTGCTTGCAAAATAATTGCTTACAGTGATACAGACTCAAAAATAGAGGGTACTGGCAACATGAATGGAAATTACATATGAGAATGTCTATACAGAACTCTAGCGTAGGATGTATCCATGGTAGGCAGGTCAGGTAAATACCACGAAGATTATTCCAGTCAGTGGCATTATGCCAGTTTTTGCAGCTGCAGTTCTACTCCAACGCATTTGTCCTCTTGCAATGAAAGCATATTACTCAGCCATCTCTCCTCCCAAGTTCACATTCACTCCAGTAACCCTGCTTTCCAAATCTTTTAGGCTTTATTAATAATACAGTCAGGACCAACTCTGTATCCCTGTTCCTCCAGAAGTTAACACTTCCTTCTCTCTGTTTCCAGTAAATGGACATACATGTCCAAAGTAACTCATGATATTTTGAAAGCTGTTTTACAACCAGTCCTTGTAAGAAACCTAGCTTAGGAGACACCTTCCCTAGAGACAGCTTCAAGAAGGAAATTCAGAGCCTGATCTATAATCCCTGCATCACCATCGAGAGAAGTCTGTTTCTCTCCACTGTCTACAGAGACCTCTAAGGACATTAAGCTTCATCTTGACTAGACATGTAAATGTTTCACGGTGCCTAACATGTAAAAAGGACTGCAGGTAATAGCAACAGAATTAAAAGCAAGTTATACAACACAAGCAAAAATTGACAGTGAACTCACTCTGAAAACTTTTTCCACCCTTGCGATACCCTTCCCAAAGATGGTTCCAAGTTGGTCTCCAATCCCAGCCAGCAAGAAGCCAAACAGTGGAATCCCAAAGATGGCATACAAGATGCAGAAAACCTTGCCTCCAACAGTGCTTGGGGCAATGTTCCCATACCCTGAGGAGAAAAACAATTGTCAGACACTCAGAACTTTTACATGGCTTTTTAGATAAACTAAAGGGTTTAGAAAAAGTGCTGTTCCTGCAATCATACCTTTGTTCCACGTGTAATTCCTATTTATAGACTTTCCATGGCATGATGTCATTTCCCAGGCAAGCTACTCCCTGTGATTTATTTATTTTTGTATCTTCAGTTACTCATATTTTCTATAGATTCAGGTCCTATCTGAAGTTGTTTTTTGGTTAATTAATCTAGCTTGACTTATTATGGCACAAAAATCCCTCCATGCTGGCCTGGTGCCTGAGCACTGCTGCTCTTCTTGGGCTGTGCCAACAACTTCCTGATGGGAGTGTGATTCACCTGACAAGGCTCATTTTCAGTGATTAGCTCATAATTTCCTCAGCCTCTCATCACACTAACTGTTACACTGTGGCCTCCAAACTATACCCACACTGCACAAATCTGCCCTTGAACACTTTTTTCAGTTCTCTTTTCAATTTGACAATAAAGAGCCTAACATTTGCACTTCATGAGATTTTTTAATAGCTTTTAACAAGGAAGTTTTTAAGCCTTCCCTCTGAAGATCCTATTCCATTTATATTTAAAAATAATTATTGATGCTCTAATAAAGGTGCATACATGCCTTCCGTCCACCCTTGGTTAGGATAACCTGGGGCTGTTGAAAAGATGACAGATTCTGAACAAGACATAATTAACCAGGTGCATATCCTGAGTGAAAATTCCTATTTTGGCCCAAGCATGTTTGGGAATGTTTGGTTTTGATTCCCAGTCTTGTAACTCCAGATAAAATATTGGGAACATCTGATACTGGCAGAAAGGCAGTTCTCCACCTGTCCTATGCGGTAAACCTGTCGTCACCACAGTTTGTTCAGGCACTTTTTCCTTTGCCCACACCACCTATGTGAATTTAACCTTAGGAATCTATGTAGAGCATTAGGACTCCAGTAGCCATGGTATTTCTGTTAAAATTTTAGTGTTAAAGAGAATAAACAAGAACTGTGGCAGTAATATTTGCACCTCTTTATTTAAGAACAAGGATCTTTATTGAAATGTTATAAAGATTTTTATTCTGACTACACATAATTATTTGAATATCAAAAATGATTACACAGTCACAAATCACTGATGAAATAAAGTGGAAACATAGAGCATCCAGAGAGACAGAGCTCTAAGAGAGTGTCTGCTTCATTTACAGCAATTCCTCCTCATCTGTGGGAATTAAGGCTAGGCTCCCAGGTCCTAATCCTGTCAGGTTTGTGACACTGGCACTGGATATATCTCTGTCATGGGATGGTGAAAGACTATGCTGACACACTACACTGCCTCTTCCCCAACCCACGGACCTTTTCATGGCTCCATCCATGATTCCAGATTTCCAAGAATATTCAAGCTCTGCAGGCCAGTGGACTGACGTTGACCAAGCAGTCTGCTTAGTGTCTGCCTAAGAGAAGCCCTAACAGGGCTCTGGTGGATAAAATAAAACCATTTTCATGCCCAGACACAATACACAGACTTTATGCAGTCTATAAAATATCACTCATGGAGAATTTAAAGCAAATATGGGCAAAAATCCAAGCTCTTTTCAATAAGTTATTTAAATAGCACATGTCAATGAATACGCCTACATAAACTATACCTACATAGTGGTATTTATTTTAATGAGTAATTTAAAAGCTTTTCACTTGAGTCTATTGAGTAAACAAATATTAAGGGAGAGTTTTCTTACATTTGGTTCAGAAATGTTTTCTTTCTCACCACCCCCTGGTTTTGTGCTACTGTTAAAAATACATGGTAATGTAGCTTAGTATATAGAGGAACACAGGGAGGAGTACACTCTATACAATAGCTCTTTCACCCTCACTCTGACAACAAAGAAAACACAGAGCCAAAGGCACAGACTCTACTGTTTGAGATGATCGCCACAGCAAGTCTTGTAACTGCCACAGGATTTTTTTTTTGTTGTTGTGTTACTTGCATAAAGAACTTGGAGAATTCAGTCAGATTCTCACACTTGAATGAAGACTTATTTGATTGTCAAATTATTTGTCTATACAGTCACCAGTGTGTGCATCACAGTTGTAATATGGAGAAGCGCTTTAAATATGACAGCACTGAAATCAAGCTTAAAATTATAAAACCATAGTATAATTATCAGCAGATTAACTTTATCATCAATGTTATCAGTTTATTCAGACCATCTTCTGAAATCCCATCTGTTTGAACAACCTTCAAGAGAGGAACGGTCTTACAGAGGAAAGGATAAAACCATAGCATATCTAAGGCCAGCATTCAGAGATCAAGAGACTAAATACATTGGACACAATGTATAGGAGGGACAGATGATAAGGGCCTGAATAATGAACTTACTAAAATTAGTGATTCAAGAAAAGCAAATGGAGCAGTTTAGTATACCCTTTATCTAATACAGAGAAATTTGTCAATATTTCAATGCTACAAATTCCAGAATGGAAAAAAAAAATGTGTTTTTTTACTCAGTGTACAATTTGTGGAATTCCTTCCAGTTATTAGTATGAAAGCAAGGATTTTAAAAAGGATGTGAGACTTATTTGAATATATTTCCATTTACAAGCTGTAGGATATGAGAAGAATTACTTATATGAAACTTCAGAGCATAAGCCAAAGTTAATTGATGTACTTAGGAAGAAAGTTACCCTTATGGGTAAATTAATCTGTAATATTAAAATCCAAAGTCCCAACAACTATAGAATAGTTATTTCATTGGGTACTGGTTTCTTAGTGAAAATTAAGACCACCTGCATCTACATCAAAAAGAGGGTTATAAAGCCTTAGCTACATCAGTGCTACTTGTTTTCAGTCCAGCATTGCTATTCTATCCTAACTGTGTACACAGCTTCTGATATTTACCCAGAGGCTCAATGCCCTTGACACATACCAGAGGCCTGCCTTATGAGAATTGAGAGAAACACAATTCAGCCAGTTTATCTCTTTCTGATCTATCTTCCTCGAATTTATTTCATTATCCAGGTCTCAGTGTGGCTATGTATTTTAAAAGATAAACATACCTATTGTCGTGATGACTGTTCCAGCAAAGAAAAAGGCACTTCCAAGGTCCCAATGACTGCTGTTGTTAGAGGAATTTCCTATGGGACTGACTCCTGCATTATCAGCATCAATAGCATGCTGCAAAGAAAGACACAACAAATCAGCTTTATGCATGCCTTACCATATCCTTTGCAAGTTGGTATAGGCTCCAAAGGGAAATTTCTAGGACCATGGAAACAGCTTGGATTTAAACTTTTAATACCCGCTTAAAGTACAGTAGCATCCTCTGTACACAAAAGCTGGATATATGATTGAACTAAATAGCTATTCAGGTAGAAGAAATATACAAATCATAGACAAATGACAAAAGATACAAAGCAATTGAGAAGTAGAGTGCCAACACCATAAAGAGATTGATAAATAACATTCTTGTAGCAATAACTGACAAAGAAAAAATTCCCCAATGGGAACAGCTGATCTCAGAAGCAGCAAGAAGGGTGGTAAATACAAATAATGTTCATGAAGTCAACTGAAGCATCAGACAAGGATTTAAACTCTCAGACAATTAATAGTTAGGCTATTTATATTTTATGCTAACTAAAGACAAAATAGAATATATATATATATATTAACCATTTGAAATGAACAAATAGGGTAGCTATGGAAACATCATGAAACAACTTTGTGATCATGAAACAACTTTGTGATCAGTTAGAACTTCCCAGTTGCCACACTGGGCGTGATCACATGTTCACAAATAAAGCATGGTTCAGAGACTCCTGGCTAGTGCTTGAATTAACTAAATCCAGAACAGAAGCTGAGGTAGCTGTATTGCTTCCAGATCACTGTCCTGTGTCTCACACAGCACTGAATCAAACCAGGCAGACATATCAACCCGCCAAATGTTTGCTTGGGAATTTCTAAAAATGCACCATATTGTATCATGGGGATATGCACATTTGCCTTTCACTGCAGCTTCACAGTCCAAAGGAAGACAGAGCTAAATACATAAGTGTCCAAAGCACAGAAATAAATCTCTCTGCATCTGGAACATTCAGCTGAATTGCTCTAAGTTTATTGCCTGTCGTAGAGAAATTCAGACTCTGGAACAGCAGCTCAAATGACTGCCTTTCAAAGTAAACCTCTCCTTCCCAAATGCTAACAACCAAGATCAATTTTCATAAAACCAATGCAAAGGAACCAATCTTCCCTCTTTTTGCCTCTTACATTTCCAGCTCTTTGCCTTTCTCTTTGCGTGTTACCATGCTACTCACACTACTGCCAGATCTTCCCCTTCTCTCTCACTCTGATATTTGCTCCTCCTTCTAAATATTGCCACCAGCTTTTAGCCTTGGTTATTTCAATGAACGTATTGCCAGACTGAAGAGGAGAGGCAAAGTGCTGCATCTTACATCCTCTCTTTCTTTGACTTTGTTCAAGACAGAATTCCTAAATATCAGCACAAGTTTATTTTGACTTTTCTATTTACATTTCTTTAACCACTTCTCTTTTCCATCTGACTTATGATCTATGAATTGTCACTGTGGTTTTTTTTATTTCACTTTTTTCTGTCCAGTCCATGTGCAAAGCAAGTTTAACCATTCTATTTTACCATTGTCCCACTGCTCTTCAGTTCATGCCAGTGATTTCTCTCCTGATCTACTCTATAACCTCATATTCTCTTGTGCTTTAGCACTGACTTTTTAAATACATCTGTTTAACACCTCTTCTATCCCTAGCTTTCATGCTACACCTCTTCCCTCTGATGGCTTATTTACCACATTTTTTCTTTTCTTCCCCTTCCATTTTGCACTTTTTCTCCCTCATTTTTTGCCTATATTTCCAACTGACTTCATCGTCACAGATGTTCCTCTACCACATTTTTTTCCTTGGGCTAGTTTCAGCTAATCTGCTCCCCAGTTTTTAGTTTACTCATCACTTTGCCCCACAAATAGGAGTGGGAGAAGAGGCACATGGGCAAGGACAGAGGCCAGGTATACCTAAAGAGATCGGTATGGGACAGTCTTTTTTAACAGTAGAGCTGATTGTGAAATTACAGCATGAGCAAGCTCCAGACTGGACTGTTTGCATTTCATGTTGGCAGAAAGCCAGGGTTCCTCAGCACTTGTCCATACCTCAAGAAACAGGGATACAGAAAAAGGAAGTGTTTAGGACAAAACTCTTTGAAAGGGCTTCTGTACCAGTTGCTGTCATATTGCAGGTGGTGTGAAAGCAAAGATCATTTGTTTGTTTACCCACAAGAGCATAAATCAGCCTAATAGACAGGTTGCCTGTTTAAATAGGCCATGACACACTGTCAGCTACCCTGGCATGTTACTTCTGCCAAGGAATGCTGCTTGCCTTCCTCTTGAGTCTGTGACTGTCAGAGAGCTAATTGCAACACTTTAATCACATTTGAGTTTACCCAGTTTAGCGAGGCTATTAGGGCCAAGCACTAACGCCTGAAATGAAGGAGCATCCCGTTGCCTTAGGTAGTTTTGAGCTTCTCGGGTTCCCTTCTCATCCAGAACAAATTCTTTTTTTTCTTTAAAGCTCGACTGACATCATTCATTTATAAATATCCAGCTATCCCAATGCTATCTCTTCATACATAGTATTTTTGCATACAGCAACGGAGGGCAGAAAGGGAGCAGTAAGATAAGAGCAGCTCTGCAGTTAGCAGCACTGAAATATGCAATTTCAGGTCATGCGATGAGTACAGGATGCCTTACTACCACCACCACAAGCCCACCTACACAGAAGTATCCTGCTAGATGAAGACTGACACAAAACTCAAACAAGGACACTATCACTGGCAAGACTCTCCCTGTTCACACAGACCATGAAATTTTACAACAGTTTCCCATCTGTGAAACTTCAGACAGGCTTTGCAGCATGACTTTAAGTGCTGTATCCTCAGGTTATCTTTTTAGGGAAAGAACTGATTTCCCCAGTGCAAACAGCTTTGTTGGCAAACCTTTCACATTTAAGACATTTTAAACTAGTAGTTTCAGGTATTTTTTATAGTTGAAGTACCATGAAAAGTAACAGGTCATCAAAGTACCCGTAGCTGTTTCACTCCTTTCGTGATCCCTTCTTCCTTCTCAAGAGGAGTTACATGCACAGTGCACAACATTTTTTCAATATTTTTCATTAATTCAAAAAGCATTCTTCTTTAATGAATAACCATTAATCTATGGTAATTTATCTTTTGAAATGCCATCCATTCAGGGAAGGCAATAACTTGCAGTACCACAAAGGGCTGAAATTGTCTTTCTTGCTGTTCAAGTACTGGACGTGCCCTAAAGCCAACAGGCAGATCAGAGTGAGGGAAACTACCAAAGTAAATCCAAGTACTGAATATTATTTTTTTTAAAAAACCCATATGTTTCTGATCACAATTTTAAATTTGGTTCCCTGTCATTGTATAAATGTGTATTTTACTCTTGGCCCCTTTGGTATTAGCACACTACAGTCCCTCTGTAATCAAAAAGATATGGTCTGGTGAATTTGCGTGGGACTGAAGGCAAAATTCACAACAAAAGCCTAGCATATGTGGTGATACTGGAATGACTGAATCCCGTACTCCCAAAAAGAGTGCAATATAGACTCCATCTCAATCTGGAATAGGCTTTGTCAATTCCACCTGTTGATATTTAGGCAGCAATATCTAAAGGCTATGAGGCATAGACCCACCCTGGGCTGCCTAGTTGTCAACATTTAGGACTCAAAGTCCAAAGAAAGGTATACTGGACATTAATTTGTCTCACCAGATGACAAGAGTTCCTTCCCACAACATAAGATCAAAATAGTGTCTCTTCTCTATGGATAAATTTCTCCTTATACTAAATAGAAACTACTGGGGTTTCACCATCTCAGTTGCTGCCCCAGGGACAGTGTAGAAGTGTTGGGCTCCAGCTTCCCGCAGCCCCCAGGGTGGGGCCTGACAGTCTGGGCTGGGGGATGCCCCTGGCTGCCCCTGGCCTGCCCTGCTCCCTGGCTGGCAGTGGTGGGGTCCACAGCTGCCAGTTCCCTGTCCCCTGGGGTGCAGGTGTTCCTCACTGTGCCCGGATACTCACATATCTGATCCTCCTTGGTGTGCAAGAGAGTATGTCTCAGCCTTCGCTAATGTATTAGGTACCTTGATCACTAATTAAGACAATTATATCAAGAAAAAGTCCAGAGATATGCCCATAGGCAACAAGATGCTGGGAGTTAGTGTAGCTGAGGAGACAGGAACCAAACAGACTGTTTGTGGTTTCTCTGGGAGGAAAGGCTTTTATCTGGTTCACTTGTTCATGTTTCTTTAATCTCTCCAGTAAGATCCCAAGCATGAAGAAGACAAATCTTTTCCAAGGACAAGCATAATACTCTTCTTGATTGCTGAGCTACTCAAAAGATGTACCTTATGTGTAACCAAGGACAGAAATTTTACAAGAAAAGAAAAGAAAACTCTTGTAATCTTTTTTTCTAGTTCCATTAATTCCTCTCCACAGATCATGCTAATCCAATAATGATTATCTCCCTCTACAATTCTTTTCCAAGCAGATTCCTATCAAGCATACAAAAAGTTGTTTCAATTGCCTTTCATGCTCTGATGTTTCTCTATTACCATTATTAGGATGCTTCTCTTTAGCAAGCAGCTTTAAAAGACTAATTCCTTAATAACTTTTCTCTATGTTCTCTACCTCTCTACTTACACTCACCACCCCTTGTACAGTTATTAAGGGATCCTCATTATAAATTCCTGTTTATTCACTTTTCCACAACAGCATTTTCAAAGGATCAAGTCCAGCAATTTTTGTTCAAATACCATCAAAAGGAATAATCTTTGAAATCCCATTCTTTAAATATTTCTGCCTATCCCACAAAGGTCTTTAGATGACAATCAGCCATATAGTGATCTACCTACACTTATAGTATTTGATTGATGCCTGCACTGTGTCTGACACCAGACCTACAGCATTCAACAAGGGACATGCACAGAGATCTAAGTCCAAAGGCCTTTGCACCCTGCAAACTTCTTCACTAATTTCTGGAAGCAACATAGCTACAGGATAGCTGCAGACTTCTGCAGCATCTTAGGCTCAGTCTATCTCCTATAACACTGGAGTATCTCTGGACTGAAGTTACAAACTAGGGTGCCTGCACCAACTTAGACCCAAGAGATCTGAATTCTTTTTTTCATATCTTTTTAGAAGGAATAAGGTAAAAAAAAGACCAAGGGCAGAAGGGAAGTTGGGACATAGAGAAGACAGCTTCCAGAGGCACAGGCAGAAGGTTCACAAATCAGATATTTACCATTGGTTTTCTTCACAGTTCAAATAGTCTTTTCCTGTCTTCAGCAACAGGCAAGTCTTCCTCATAGTTAACTCTAAATACTTTTTTTGCCCTGCTCCACCTAGAGCTTTCTTCTAGCACGTGGAAGTCATCCAAGTTCTCTTCATTTTACAAGGAAACACCGTAAAAAGACAAGCTGGCTTATGACACTAGTGAACCAAGCCAAGCAGCTGAAAATTGAAACATTTTTGCAGGATATTCCTTTTCTTGCTTATGTTCAGGGCAAAAGTAGTTCAGAACACTAACCGAAAGTGCCTATCCCAAATATAAACTCTTACTAACATAATTAGCCAGTAAAACCTGACTGGCTCTGCTTCCTTTTCAGCTTACAGGCTAACTCTAATGACTTGCTGTAGTCATTAGTGGACGCTGATAATCTGACTTAGTTCCCAGGTGGGTGATTTTTTTTTTTTTTTGTACTATAATCACTCACACTCCTAAATTAAACCCTGAAGGAGAAGGAAGAAGAAAGCAGCCCACCAATAATCTAAGTAACTTCTTACAGTAACAGGTCACTCTATCTTACATCATTGTGCAGGGCTCATTATGAGAACAGAGCTCTTTACAAAATTTTCTACTCACACACAGTGCACAGGCTACATAGAAACAAAATATCAATACCCTTATCAGGTCCATAGGAATTACTTTGCCAAAATACATTGATGGTCTTCCTGCCTGCCTCTCCTAATGATAGATAACATCTGATCTTTCCAAGAGGCATAACCTCTCCATTATACACTCCTAAATCTGTGTTATTACTAAAGCAAGATGACTTCTTTTTGACCCCAGCTACTAATAAGCTTATGATATGACATATAAAAACAAAAAAAAAGGTTTTGTAATATGTTAGTAGGTCTAACTACTAACTGTATGTCCAGTCACTTGAGTCCTGCTGCCTTCTGCTATTTGTTTAAATGAACAAATACAGTGAAACATACTTGAAGCACCTAAAGTTTTATTGTCTTTTACCATATTCTAGATTTCACTTCTCTCTAACTACAAAAACTCAAAAGTGCTGAGATAGAGCATACACTTTGTCATTTTCTTATTCTGTTATTCACCATTGTGACAAGTTGTAGATCACATAAGGCATTAAATAATGAACTTGCTTCACTGCAACAAATGCCTTCAGAAGCAGAAATGGGCTTTAAAAATGTACAGCTACGAACTTCCACTTCAGGTGAACAATGTAAGACTGCACTGTGAAATACTTGCTATTGTTAAGAAGAAATTATCTGTCATTGTGTTAGTACTAGACAGACCTGAACCAAAACTCAAAATATAAATACAAATTTAAAATTCTTTGACCCTTCCTAGGGATTTTCACTGCTTTTATCACTATATTACTTCTGAAGTCCATGAACGAACTTCACAGTCTGGACTCAGCAATTCACATTTGTGGTACCAGCACTGATATATGCAATGGGTTATTGGAGATCAAGTTGGAAAGGATGTTTCACGCACACTAAACTTTAACAGCTTCCTCATACAGTGCCACACGTCTTCCTCATAGGTTTTCCAAAGGAGAACCCTTTGAAAGACTGAAATTTAGGCAAAGAGATAAAGTCTTCCATCATTAGCCTTGTAAAGGCTATGACACTCCTTTCCTCTTCTCCTTAAAAGACTGTTCCACAGTCACTCCCCACAGTAAAAGGATACAAGCCAGTTCTAAGGTCTCTCTTTTTGTATTTTTTCCATATTCTCCAAAGCACAGAGGTGAATCAACACAGTCATTCTGGAAAGTATGCTCTGTGATCATCTAAAGGCTTTCAGGTACTCAAATAACATCAATTATAAATAGCTCCCTTAGCAGTAGCCAGGTGCTTACCGCACACAGCACAGCAGCCAGGACCCATGGACATTGCCACATCAGTCTGAAATCACTTTTGTAAAGGTAGCTGTAGCATTTCGAGCAATGCAGAAATGCTTTGTGCCAGCCAGGGAGATGTCACTTTTGAGATCATCAACATGAAGGCATGAAAGCACAACATTAACCCTCTGACATTATCTTCAAGCAGTGGTTCACTGTTCTTCTGTGCAAGTCAGTTACAATCAGTTTTCTGTATCAGCATATCCAACTACATCCCTGGAGCCAGTTTCACCCCCAGACATACAGAAGAATCCAAAGGAACTTGTTCTTTATTGACATATCTGTTTCAGTACTTCACATCATTTGGCCTTAATGCATTTACCTGCTAAGTTGGTAAACACATTTAATTTACTTTTGCAAAATTATTTCCAGTTACTCAGTGTAATGCCTGTGGACATACAGAAATCTCAGGAGATTATAAGATTTGTTCAGAATATCTTGCCTTCTAATGACACAGTATGCCGGTTTTTTATTTTAGTGTCACCACTTTTGAGGTGAAAGAAGGAAAAATATTGTGTAAAATAAAGATTTAAAACTAGTACATAACTTAGGTTAGAGAACAGGGGCTAATTAGAAACCTTTGTACTGCAGTCAGTATGCACAAGTCTACTTCCTGTTGAGGTGCTTTGCTTGTTGTACTTATTATGCGTTCTGCTTTGTGCTAGAAATGAAAGCATTTTGCATATCTTTTAATAGTGACATTCCCATCAAGGGAATACAAACTTCTTGCTTCTAGTATTTTTTTTAAATCCTTTAATCAATCAGCATATATTATATTTAAGGAGTTAAGAGAATTACAGATCTCTGCAACACTGCCATGAGGAACACATCTGAACCAATATCCCTGAACAGAAATCACTCTGCCAACCAAACATGTTCACCTGTTTTTTGCAGACAGATGAAGGATGTAATCCAAGCCATCCCTGATCCAAAAGCTG
>NW_010318287.1:11466-26381 GCF_000700745.2 Antrostomus carolinensis | reverse complement strand
TGAAGCAGTTTTGGCTTCTTAGCTACAGTACCAGGCTGCCCAAAGATACGGGTACACAGCTTCTGACTCAGAACTGACCTGTCTTCGGTGAACACTGAGCACAAGCAGGGAAAGCCCACATCTATCTGCAAAGAAACAGAAAGAATTTCTTTTGCTTAGGAGAGGCAGAAGAGCATTGCTGTCTACACATGTGGGCAAGGGAGAGGAATTGACTAAGCAATGGGAAGTTGTCTGTGGAAGATCAACCACAAGTTTAGGCTGAAAAGAAGGAGAATGCCTTTTCCATCACAGCAATGAGATACTGGAACAGCTTCTTAAAAGAAATACTAAGCTGATAAATTCGATTCACTTATAGAAAGGGTTTTATAACACAATTGGGTAGATGGACACAAGAATCCAGGGCATAACTCTGTGTGCTTTCAAGCAGCCTGAAATAACAACAAAACTCTAGTGTGACACCCCAGAGGGAAACACTGTGCTCTTGGAAGGCTCAGACACAAATTCAGGTCTGAAATATGAGGCTGAACTTCAACTTGGAATATATTCCTTAGGTATCTCACATTTCTTACCTAATCTCTATTTTCTTCAGGCTAACATTTCTGCTTGGGGCCCTAGAAGATACTCTACTGAAGATCCATAACATTATCCTTGTCTAGGGTTTTAATCAATTAAATATAAGTATATCCTTGATAGATGTTTCTTGCATGTTATTCCATTTTCCACATACTTGATATTTATTTCCTTCAAAACTGATTCGAAAGCTTTGCATGCTAGACCAGACTAAAAATTCTATAGTTCTTAAATGCCGATTATTCTCTGTTTTTAATTGTATACTTTATCATCATTCACTTACCTAAAATTTGCAATAGTAAACCTGTAAATTAATATACCAGTAAGTTCAGAATTCTTGGCTGAATATTTATTTCAAAATTCAAACCTATAATTTTCTGTTTGCTTTCCTAGTTGCTGTGTTTATTTTTGGGGGAAGAATTAATAACCTAATATCATTTGAAATTTTACAGAGATGATGGGCAAACGTCTTGCAAATCTGCACCTCTCACAAAAATTTCTTCCAGATATTAAGTTCTGATTTTTTTTGCACACATTTTTCATTATTCTAGTGAATATACTTAACCTCTACTTACAATGTTTTGGAGACACAGTTTCTGTTTCCTGGATTTTAAAATGACTGGGAAAGAGCCTGCTCTTCACATTGCCCATTGTGAGGGCTCTGCGAACAATTTTGTTCCCCACTGACTCAGCTGATCAATGAATCACCAGGCTGTTTATTCTAATTTCCAAGAAGTACTGTCTTCTTCACATGGCCTACCTGAATCAGTGTCTCCAGCTCTAGCTGAGTTACACAAACATGCTCCCGAAGAAAATCAGCCTTCTCTAGCGCGATTGTGTTCTTCTGTCTGCTTTCAAAGGGCTGCTCCAGGGCACGGAAGACAAGTCCTCCTGTCACCAGGTAAACTACCACCACAACAAAGATGGCCACCACTGTTTTCCACTTCATGACTGTCTGCAGGCCTTGAGAAGGGGCTTCCATGGTAGCAACAACAGTGGCTCGGGAGGAAACGGAGAGTCCTTCTCTAGCGCGATTGTGTTCTTCTGTCTGCTTTCAAAGGGCTGCTCCAGGGCACGGAAGACAAGTCCTCCTGTCACCAGGTAAACTACCACCACAACAAAGATGGCCACCACTGTTTTCCACTTCATGACTGTCTGCAGGCCTTGAGAAGGGGCTTCCATGGTAGCAACGACAGTGGCTCGGGAGGAAACGGAGAGTCGTGGAGCTGGATAATGCCCGTTAGTTTTAGGCTCAGGTTCACAAGCTGGTACTGGTGAGGGAACAGCCACTGAAACACAAAGTAAAAAAATCTTATTAAAATCAGATCCCTAAGGTATGACCTTGATCTTCATATACAACTTTCCTAAATACCATTTTCAAGACTCTCCCATAAACTATGTTATTCACATAGATGCAATTCCTCTCATTTGGAAGGCTCTTTGTGGTGTGTTTCATCCATCCATGCACAAGCCACCTCAAGGATTTGCTTCGCTCATTACCTCTAGGACTGGACAGGCTAGTTGCATACGCAAAAATTTCAGAAGGATGTAGAAAACCATGTATCCAATAAGAACATGAAAATTTTGACTAGTCAGGATATAAATTACACAAGGTGGTGCTTGGTGAGGGACCTTGGCAGTGATTTATGTCCTTAAATCATAATACTAATAGTATTAATAATGCTAAGAAATTGGACTGTTAGTGATCAGTGATCACTACCTGGTCTGGTATTGAGAGAAACAGAAAATGCTTTGCAAACCACAGTGCTGTTTGGCTCACCAATATAAGCAGATCCATATTATTTACATGGATTCAGAAAACTATCACTTTTGAAAATGTTCTTAAAGCCTGGAAGCTTCCCAAATTTTAGCATAAATTGTTCTTCAGCCAAAGCATACTAGATATCTGAGGTCAAAGTCACTCACACATCAAGCACAACGATGGACCTCCCAGCTTAGGACTAAGACCACATGACCTTAGCAGTACATTACACCTAATAAGCCCTGACTTCCATCCAGACTCATTAGCCCAACCATTGTGTCAAGCTGCCAAGGCATCTGAATAGAAGCTGGCTTGCCTACAAATAATTCAGGTGTCTCAGCATCACACTTCCTCACTCTCAGTGTTAGCAATGGCAGGTTGAGGCCAGATTCCTCAGCATCCACTGGTATAATGGTACCACATGCAGACTTTAAAGATGCTGGATTCATTTTAAACCAAATCCCTGCTGTAATCTTACCATGGTGCAGCTGTCACTGGCCTGTAATTTCTTTGAAAACAGATTGATTTATTTCATATCAGACCTAAATCAGGTTGCAGTTAAAATACAGTCACATTAGCTGCATTCTCTGAACTTATTCCCAAAGTGTCTTTGCTGTTTTGGTCAGAAATTAAAGCAGAAGGAATTACAACATCTAAGCAGAGTGGCACCATAAACTGACTCTATACAATTTGAACATACAACATGATTACACCTTCAGTTTGAAATGGGCTACAACTTTTTTAACCATTTTATGATAGTGACTAATTTAAGAACTTGGCTGCTTACTATAGTTGTGTTTTCCGAGAAGTGATACATCTCTGAAGTGTTGCATTGAGGACAGAGCTTCTGGCTTACTTGCTAACCAATAAACTATAGAAATCTATAGTCGCTTTACACTTGTAGTTAATATTTCTTTTCATATGTGACTTGGAGGCTCCAGATACTTAAATAGATTAGAAAGGATCCAGGATCAGAGAAAAAGCCTCTGCAGTTCATCCCCTTTGTATGTATCTCAGTTTTGCAACACCCTGTGGCACAGCTGTTCATTTTGATGATCAAAAGGTCATTATGGTTCCCAACACTTATCAGCCAGGACAGAATGGCATCAAACTTAAAAGGATACTTTCTCCTACCTCCACATATATTTCACGTAAGTTCTAAGAACTTGAAGTGACAATAGGAGGTGACAGTATTAGAAAGAAGTCATATTTTTTGTAAAAGAGATCAATTATTTCGTTCTCTAAATCTCCTGAAAGGAAAGGATTATTGTAACAGATACAACGAGTTTCAGCAGGAAGTATCAGAAAAGTATTCAGAAGAAATGTAAAACAGAGAGGTTGTGTGAAGCAGTTAGAACCTCCCTTCCTCTATAGGCAGGTATCTTAAATCTGGGCCTCAAAGTCTCCTTTCTGAACCAAATAAACTTGAGTATTCCCAGAAGTGGCTCAGTTGATGTAACATAACTTCCATGGATTTCATGGAATTCAATCAATTTTCATTAGTTAGAGCTCATAACTACTGTGTAGATTGTGAATCAACACAAAATCTGCAAGTTTGTGGGCTGAATTTGCACACTTGAGATTACCGAGCAAAATAGTCTCAGGATCTGAGGCTCACATGGTAAGAAGAGAGCAGAATTCATATGTCAGAAACAGCATGCTACAATTTTTTGAAACAGCCACCTTACCATGACTAGCATAGTCCAGTGTAGGCTGGATGAGTCTTTCAGTGGAGAGAGATGCCTGACTTTGATATCCCACAAATGATAACTCAAGAGGAAGGAAGTCAAGAGCTGGTAGAGTTAGAACAGCTTTTGTGAGTTTTCTTTTCCTCTCTGCTAGTATAAATGTTGTTTCTTATTTAAATCATATTTCTGGCAAAGTGATAATAACAGATTTACAGTAAAATTATGGCCTGTTGGTTCTGTCTTCAAAGGAAAATGTAGTGCACTGATTTAAGAAAAAGATGGGAAGTTCAGGGTAAGTAACATAAAATGTTCTTATAAATATTGTGTCACTTAAACAGCTCAATGGATGACTGCACTCAGCTTGCTTATCTCTAAAATAAAAGATAACTCTTTTCCTAAGAACTGTGTTAGTCTTTCATTTTCTGCTATTAGTAATAGCTACCCTAAGTGTATGCAGAAATGTTGATCCTACAGTATTTAGTATGATATAAATTAATACACAGGAAGACTCTACTAAAGCAGTTAGTTGAGCAACAGTCTTCTTACAAAGCTGACGCAGAAGGCACAACCACAGTCGATACTCCAGAGATGTTCAGGGCAGATTTTAAGCAGCAGCTAGGTACACACTCCATCTAGCAGCTATCTCACTCTTTATGACTAGTAGAGTTAGTGACTTGAGCACATGGTAAGAAGTCAGAAGTCCCAATATCTAATTGGAACTCTGCCTCCATGAACCTGTGCTCTCAGAGAAGTGCTGCCATTCACCTTTAAGCCACAGTTTCACCAACTAGATAAAGATAAAATAGTGCTTACTTTTCTAACACAAGTGTCCTGTAAGAATCCATGTCTGCACAATTTTTGAAAAAACATATGAATATAAAAGCTATATAAACTCCCAGAAGTTTAACAAGTTTTACTAAAATCAAAAGATGGACTACAGTGGAAATTCAACAATGTGCAGAGCTATACAAAGAGTTTAAGAAAATGAAAGACCACATAAATTCCTGGATTTGTAGAGATAGTTTAGACTATAGTTTAGGACAAACATAGAGCAAAGAGGATATGTTTACAATAAATGCAGAACAATCCCTGCTCTATTTATCCATGTTTTTTCAAAACAAACAGGCTTTTCCCAGAACAGAATCTCATCTATGCATGTTTGTTAAATCATAACAAGGAAGACTTAATCTGCCTCACTGAAAGCAATCTGTACAGTTGTTCACCCCCAAGAGTACTGTACTAACATTTTAATTTGACTTTTAACATCAGTATCTTCAGTTGCTTTATTGAAGCGTATCCAAACAAACAGGAATTCACCTTCCTTTCCCCACTGGTATCCTCTTACTAGGGCAAGGCCTGTGTTGAAACACTGGTGTGTTCCTTTGAAGGTATCTATTCCTTTGAGGTTACCTGTCTACTATTTTAGTACATGCACGTGAATGGAGATTGATCATTGCTTTTACTGACAAACAGTACAGCCAGGCCTCCCACTGACATGTGAGGAGCTTAAACACCTGAGATTTCTGCTAATATTGATGAGAATTAAGGAACCAAAACTCTCTCTCTCTGGTCGGCAAGAAGACAGGCACAGCTTAACCGGACTTAAGCAGTTGGCAGTTGGACTAGATGACCGTTGCAGGTTCCTTGCAACTGAAATATTCTATTCTAAAGCAAACCATTGTAATGTAAAATATTGGAGCTATTGAAACAATGCACCATAAGACATTGCTTCAGGTTAAAAATTGTCCTTTACTACTGCAGATATGCTTTGCTTTAGGACACTGATGTTTCCAAGAGTAGGTCAGACTAATTTCTGCCAGAAATATTTAGGTATAGTTGGCTCTGTTTTTCAGCAGCAGGATGAGCTAGATAACCTGTTATGACTCCATGAAAATAGTCTTAATTTAAAGAGAAAATCTCCCGACAGAGAGGTTCAAAGTACAGGCACCTCAGTAGGACAAAAATGCTGAGAGGATGTTCAAATGGCTTTTGATTTTGAAAATATTAAGCACGGCTTTGTCACACTGACCTATATCCTGGCAACTGTCCTACCCAGTATGCCAAGAACATAGGAGATAACAAAGAAACCTGGTTTTAGAGAGGATTTTCTCGACTGGTTTAAACTAAATACTAATTTTTAATTAACATACCCTCCTCTGTGGTACTGCTGTCATACTTTTTATCTGTGAGAAAATGTAAGTCAGGTTTAAGGGAGTGTCTTATTTAGTACTTTGTTTTCTTCCATGTTCCTGTGTTACATGAGCACACCAGAATGTATGTACATTTTATTGAGAGTATAATAGAGTATTCTTGACACATCTGATGCAAGTGTTCCTTTCACAGGATTCAGCACAGAATTAGATTAAGGCCATATATTCTTATGCATTCATGAACCCAGCAGCTGGCTTTAGGTTTAATACATGAATTGACCAAAAATGAAACTGGACATTTAATCTCCCATTTTAGTGGGTCCATCCAAGGAAGACAACAAAGTACTTCCAGCTCAAGTAAAAACAGTTCTTTGATGTGCATCTGAAGGTAAGTACCAGTATGCTTCCCCAAAATCCTCATAATATGACGGGGAGGGGGGTGGGGGTTAAAGAAAAGAAATTATGCTTTCTTCAAACATTTACATAGTCAAGCACTCAAAATTTCCCATGGAGTCTTCCTTCTCTTTATCTTAAAACTAGAAGTTTAGTCCGAATTATAAAGTAATCTTGTCGTGCAGTCCATTTGTACTGAGAAAATTGATGAGCCAATCATTCTCCCTACAGCTTTCATAAGATCCTATATTGGGTTATCAGCACTTGGAGAGCCTTCCTGTACTACTACTTAGTAAGCCAGCATTCTCTCCTGAAGTAATTTAGAAATGTGATATTTTATCGAGTGTATGAAGTTGCAGAACAGAGACCTGGAGCACCAAGTCTCGGAATGTCTGTGAGATGCTAGCCAAGTCCACCACAGCTTCCCTGAACCGGCCAGTAAAAGTAGGTTGAACTACCTCCACTAAAATTGATCATAAAAGACGGGGATGAAGGGGTTCCACTCGCTTTAATTGGTTTAGTGTCCTAGCAGTAGCCTCATTTATTTCATTTTCACTGGACAGGGTATTCTAGTTCTTTGGGTTCCCCCTCCACCCCTCTGAAATGGCCACACACTGAAGTTAACTTCAAAATGTTTCCTGATTGAACAGTGTAGAAAGGCATGAAAATGAGCAGCCCACCAGTGGATAACATATGATCTTGCACTCCAAGGCTCTGGATCATCTCCAAACAGAAGTTCCTGGGGGATATGGGTATCAAGCATTAGCTTCCAATCTCACAACCTTCCCACAGACTCCCCAGAGGGATTTCAGTTACTGACTGCTTGGGTTAAGATAGTAAGGTTGTGTCTGGAAGTCAGAGCAAGGATAAGACGTATGTTAGAGGAAGAACTGAGGCAATCAGTGTGTTAAGCTATCAGCTGCATGAACTTCTCGTGAATATGTCACAAACAGAAACAGAGTTTATGGAGGATGAGAATTTTTATGTCCAACAGGAAGCAGGCGGTTGCTATATGCATGACGAAAGGAATGAAACGTGTAAGTTTCTGTCCATGTGTAATCAAAAAAATCATTAAGCCGTTAAAATTCCACATTATGAGGACATGGCTAATTATTTCCATCACTTGCTTTGCTTGCTATTCCAGCCCCCTCCCAACCCCCATTGTCCATCTCTCTCTGCTGCGGGTTTTTAACAGGTTTGTTGAAGTAGAGAGCATCCATTTAACCAGCACAATGAATGTTGGATTTTTACACACTGGGCACTCAAAAATATGATGCTGGTTTAGAAAGTCTGGCTTTTAGAGCAAAAATCCCAGTAGACAATGATTGTGTCTGCCTTTGTGTTTGTGCAGCATCTTTGCATGATGTGGGCTAATTAACAGGTGACATTGCAGCTGTGATCAAGAAATGGGAGACAAAATCCTGCCTGCAGGCTACGATTATATATGGGGCAGAACATTAGTATCCCTGTGGCTGTTGTTCTGGATTGAGGCATAATAAAAAGCACTACTGTCTAGGGACCATGGGATCCATACAAGCCATGCACCAAGAAAACTGCTCTCAGTGCTGACATGTCTTACACCAGTTTGGCCCTGGTCACTCTGCATATCCCCAAGGTGTTCAACCACATGACTTGAACAGTGGAAGTCATAGTGAGCCTGCCACACAAGGGGAATTTCTCCCTGCTGTTTGTACAGCATTTTGCTGCAAACTGCCATTGAAGTAAGAAGCATTACTATTACATTTACTGTTCGTGAAAGCAAAGCTTGACATATTGTTTGCTTGGAAAATGCACGGTGCCTCCAAGCATGTAACTTTTCACTGCAGCAGTACCCCACTGGTTAAATCTAACATTGTTTTCCCTGAAGTGGATTCTCTAATGCAGTATTAGCGCTGCTGACTTCAGCAACAACTCAGCACAGTCTGCTGCAAATGCAGTTATCAGCAGCAAGGCATTCAACGAAGTACAGAAAGTGAGACAGGTAAATGCAGAAAGGGCAACATACATTAAATCAAAAAGACTGAACGTGCTGTTAGACAGAAAGTAGCACTGATTGTTCCCAATTGCTCCTTTCCCAGAGTGGGGCGGGGAGAAGGGAGGAGTATGTTAGGTTACAAAGCTGCATAAGGAATAAAGTCATTGTTTGCTTCCTATTATAGGATAATGCTAGTGAAATGGAATAAAAGTTCATATATTGAGTTCTATCTGTTGGTGAGGAGAGAAATGTCAATAATATGTACCAGAGGGAATTATGTCTAACCATTGTGTTGCCATCCCTGGCAACAGATTTGAGGAAAATGTCACATAAAAAGGCTTCTGTAATTTTGGTATCATTTGTCATATATTCACAGTTAGTGCTTGAAATTATTATTCTTGGTAAGTTTCCAAAAAAATCTACATAATTCTGCTTCATCAGTTATAATTGAAACATACTAATTAATAGCTCTTGGAATACCCCAACTACTTAATTGATTTGGAACACAGTTGTTATGATAAAACAAAAACACACCACTACTTTAGAATGTGGCTTTTGTTTTTCTTCATTAGAAAACTGTAGTTTAGGAAAAAATCAAAAATCTTAAACAGTCTAAATTGGAACATGGTAGAAATTAAGAAATCAATATGGTCTGAGTTAAGGTCTCTTTCTATAGAAAGAGCTTCCCAACTATTAGAGTCTTCACGGAGTGGTGGTGCTGGTGCACTGGAGATCAGAACAACTAAGGGGAACTTAAGCCTCTTCTCTGTTCCTGGAGAGCTTCTCTAGTGGCAGACAAGAAACTTAGCTATGCAGCAAGTCATCAGAACTAATCTTGCCTTCTATTGAAGGACACTGTCACCCCTATTTGATAACAGTTTCTTCCAAGGGACAAATCTTGTGGGGAATCTTCTCCAATTTCTACTGTCCATACTACCAGACCATTGGTGCTTCCATTTATTTGTGTAGCAAGTACCTGACTGAAACCAAGTACCTGGCTATCCTGGTCTCCATGAGAGTGTTGTTTTAGGTGGTAAGGTGTTGGTAGCGGGGTGACTACAATGGTAGGCTCTGTGGGAGAAGGCCAGGGGCTGACCCTTGGCAGTTCCTGTTGACTCTGATGGACCCACTGCAGGACACAGCTGAGCCCATCAGTGAAGCCAGCAGCATCTCTGTGGAAGGATAGTTAAGAAAGGGAAAAATGTTGTGCAGGCAGTGAGGGAGGAGGAAAAAAAGTGTGAGAAACAATCCTGAAGACACCAAGGTCAGTGAAGGAGAAAGAGGTGCTCCAGGAGCTGTAAGAGTTATTATCCTGCAGCCAATGCATTTTTTGGAAGAGATAACGGTGGAGCAGGTACTTTCCTGCAGCCCATGGAGAGGACTACACCAGAGCAGATCACGCTACAGCACTTGAAGGACACCAGACCAGAGCAGGTTGATATTTTCTGAAGGACTCTGCCTGTGGAGAGACCATGCTGGAGTAGTCCCGAAGGACTGCAGCCCATAGGAAGGACCCATGCTGAAGGAAGGAGAAAGTGTGAGGAGGAAGGTGCAGCGTAGAGGAACTGTTAAGAACTCACCAAAACCCCCCATTCCCCATCCCCCCCTGCACCATGTGGGGTAGGGAGAATGAAGAGGAGTCAGGAATGAATGAGTGAAATTGGGCCTAGGAAAAAAATAAAGGAGGGGGAAGGTATTTTAACCTCTGTCTTTGTTTCTCACCATCCATATCTATTTTAACTGGCAATAAGTTACATTAATTTTCCCCAAGTTGAGTCTGGTTTGCCCATGATGGTAATTACTAAGTGATCTGCCTACATCCCTGTATCTTGACCTACAAACTTTTCCATTGTATTTTCTCCCCCTGTCCTGTTGACGAGGAATGAGAGTGACTGGGTGGGCATCTGGCAGCCAGTCAAGGTCAACCCACCACAGACAGTTTGTACCAGGTCAATAAAGGTGAGGAAGCAACTCAGACTGTATTGTTCAGCACTGTTTTTCCTCTGAGTCTCACCAGTCATGGAGTGCCTATGGATTTTGGTGAAAAAGTCATCAGTCCATTACAATCATGCCCTAAGAATATCAATATATAGATCAAGACTTAAACTGCAGTGATGAACATGAGTTAGCTGCAAAGAGAGCAAGCAGCTTTCCAAAAATAATACCTTTTTGGCACTCTCTACTGGAGTTGGGTCAATATGGAACAAAACTATTCATTTGTCTTGTTGAGGGGATTTGATTTTTTCAATTTTTATCAACTTTCATTCTCATTTTTCCTTCCCACACATAAGTATTTTATTTCACTCATTTTCTATACACATTTTTAAAAAATGATGTTAGCAGCATATATTTTCACATAAAGCTAAATGTCAAATTCATTAAATACTTCATGCTGGCAGGAAGTGCATACACTCTTAACCAATCAAAGAAAAGTAGCAATACAATGTGGTATCTCTGACTGTCAGTTTTTAAAAATATAAGAAAATCACAATCTGCTTGCAGATGTTAAACGACTAGAAATTGGGTGCTGGGTAAACTTGACTGGATGGATTACTTATGAGTCTCGTTGTGAATAGTTTAACAAGTGTATAAAAGATTTAAAAGTCTACACAATTACCATTCTGCTGAGCTATGCCATGTCCCTTTTCTTTGTTTTCAGTGGATTTTGTGAGGCTGTTGAAAGACTCTCTGGTATTCTATCATTTCAGTTTAGCAATTCTTAACCTAGTCTCCCTAAAGAGATAGAAAAAAGAAGTATGTACAAGCTAATTTAATTTTAGTCAAGAAAGTATAGTGACAGAGAGAGGAGGGAATACCATTTTTATACTTTTTGTATTTCTGAAAAGCGCTGCCATTTCTAATTGTAAATTCTTTAAAGCACAGAAGAATGGTAGTTCAAGCATCCATCTCACAAGGAGCTTTCAAAGCAAGGAAAGGAAAAACTCACAATGGCTGCTTAGGAAAAGAAAAAGCCTGCAGGAATAAAATCTCAGTGCCCTTAACTGTATAAAAACCAGAAAATCTCACTATGCCAACACATCTAAACATAAATCAGTTTTTGTGTACATTCTTATTAATAGTTACATATTATAATTATTTATTTCACAGATAAACTCCACAGAACAGGGGCCCTAATACCAGCAGTGTTTAAAATAGGAGTGTCACTGCCTTGAATATATTGCAAACAGCAATAATTACCATATATCACAGTCTTTCAAAGCATTTTGAAAAAATCTGATGCTGGACAACAATAATTTTCCTTAATCTTTCACGTGAGGAATTCAAAAGTATTTTTAGGCTCCTTCTTGCATACTGATCCAACTTTATTTAAGATTTGCACAGAAGCCAGATTTGAAGTCAAGAAAAGCTTTGGACATTTGTACTTTATTTCTTCAACTTTATATTCATTTTTGGCTTCTGCACCTCCTTTCATATGACTGCACATTGTTAGCAACCAATGAAGATGGAGACATTTCTCTTTCTTCAGGCTAATAGAAAAGGGAAGCAAACTCTGAATGGCACAGAAAAGGCTGCTCTATTCAACATCTTTCTCTGCTCTGCTCTGCTTATCACCAAAATATTGAATGGTGAATAAATACTGACATGCTTAATTGTAACTGAGTGTTAAGAGTTCAGGAATATAGAAGGAGAGAATGAGTTAGCAAACCACAGGAGGCAAACATTATATCTGTATTTAAAGAATATGGGAAATATCAGTCTCTTCCTTCAAACAGTTTTGACTGATCTCTTATCTTGGTTTGCACCACAGTAAATCAAACTCCACCACATATTCAGATGTCATTTGTCCATGACACAAAATTATTATCAATGCAGTCATCTTTTCAACATCCCTCTTCGATTTTCATTGCAACTTTCCAAAGTATTATCTTAATATAAGTGAAAATGCTGTTTGGACTAAGTGTAAAAGTGTGAATTGTAGTCTCACAAATGAAAATAAGGCACTAACTGAAGACAGTGATGAATTCTTCCCTAGATCCCTTAAGAATAGGGCAAGAAATAACTGATTAATCTGTAACAAGGAAGTAGGGGATTATATATTAGGAAAAAGTCTAGCTACAAGGATAGCTAAGCGTGGGAACAGCCATCGAGATATTGAAATCTCCTGCACTAGAAGTATCTAAGAACAGGGCATAAAATCATCTGCCAGAAATCATTTAGGTCAGTGTTCTCAATCTGAGCTCTGCATACCCCAATGGATCCAAAAAGAAAAGCCATCACTAAAGGGTAACAAAGAAAAACAGCCTAATGTTGTAAACTTGTATCCATCATCCAGGATCTGTAAACAAACTGGTGAAATGTTAAGGATATAAAAAATAAAATAATTCAAAATCATTCATCTTGATATTCCAGTCCCAACTCACAGCAGGAAAACGCTCTTGAAATCCTTTCCCTCCTGTGTAAGAATCAAACACATCTCAACATTCCTCTTTGCATCAGTTGAGCCAAGTCTAATAATCTTACGTTATTATCTAAATATCTCAAAGCATTTCACAAATAATAGATAAACCCCCGTGACACTGAGGAAAAACAATACTGGATGTGTTCACAGTTTGTGTCATGTAAGCACTGCCACAGAGATGTTAGGAAATTAATTAAATTCAAGAGCAATTTCCAAAGATAATTAAAACAAGGTCTTTGTCATATGTGCATCAAGCAGGTTCAATGATTTGTCATTAATGTGTTAGCAAATTTTCAGGTTCTTTTAGGGGACATGTTCTTTTCCACTATACATGACAAAATGCTGGTCTGTCTGTTACAGGATTAATAGACAGCCATAGATCAGACTCCTTTGTTTTGTTGGTCATAAAGGAAAAATTATACCCATGTGAAAGCTGCTCTTGCTGATTATTTACAAGAACTTCCAGATTCTGATCCAGCCTCTCTGCTGTCAGAATCACAGTCAGAGACTGCCCACGAACCTAAAATGGACTGCCCAAGAGTTACTCTCTTGCAAACACAGCCATAGAGCTCCTACCTACTAAGGCTATGCAAATGGCAGGGAAACAACAGGAAGCCCAAGGCTGGCGTGTGCAGGTATCGGCCAGAACTTATCCACTGACATTAAAAAAATCTCAGCAAAAGTCATGGTCATGGGATGCTGAGATACTTTTCCCTCCCTCCTCCCTCTCCCAGGCACTGCACTTTTCTAAGGCGTACGTGACAGCTCACTGGTCAAAAGAATGGATGTGCTAAGGCAGGACGTGAACTCCAGGAACAGCTGAAAGCATTTTCCTTTTTTTTTTTCTTTCTGGTTTGGCTTCAGGACAGCAGTCCTCAGGGGGTTCCTAGCTAACACTTATTGGTATTAACATGAAGATGCACTGCTACTGACACCATTTGTAGCATTACTTACAGAGCTGCCAAGTCCAGACGAATACTTGAGGGAGATTTTTCTTGTGCTGGAGTGAGACTGTACACTGCTGGAGGGCAGTTCGAATTTTGTTTGCCTTGCTTTGCTTTCTCTCTCTCCTGACCTCTCTCCCACCCTGCCCTTCTCCAAATCCATCCATCTGCTCTTGTCCCTCACTTCTCTCCAACGGTGCTGGCAGCGTGGGAGGCAGCATACCCGTAACTCCCTGCTCAGTCCCTCTTCTCGGCACTCAGCTACCCTCCCCGTTGCCTCTGACGCTTGAGTCCAGAGCAAGGAACCAAGCACTTGCTCACATGTGACAGGACTCATCAATGAACTTCAGGTACTGGAAAACATAAAATAGAGTAGAAGAGCATTACAGTGAGGAGCAGGAAGAGATGAAGGGAGATTAGTAGCGAATGACAGGGGCAAGTTCCAAATAAGGAGCCCTTCTGCTTCAAGATTGGTGACTGTGTGTGTTCCAACACACTCATTGGCAGCAGTGCCATCATCAGGTTTATGAAGCTGTTTATAGAGAAACTGACTACAGAGAAGCCCAAGAAAAAAATCTCAACATTTCCTTTCTGAAATAAGACTAAAACAAATAGATCATTGCTAAAACCTGATTCTCTAACATTAGATCAGTATTTCCTGCGCTTGCTAAAATTGGGAGTTCTAGTTCATGCAGGTCTCTGCTCTGTTAAGAGCCAAATAGGAAGCAAGATCTTGGGGTATAGAGATGACTTTGTGAAAGAGTTCTGTCAGAAGACATTAACTTACCATTGTTTTTCCTTATTAGGTAATATATAGAAAAAAATTCTTTCTTGTCAGTATGTCACAAGCCTTGAGTACAAGCATCAAGGAATAAATAGCTGCTTTCTGGTTCTCTGCAGACTTCACCCTTCAATGAACAACAGATAGGCTGAAGCAGTGATGCTGCTGCTTATCCACAATCTTCTTTGTTAAGACTAATTAAAAAAAAAATTCCATTGCACCATGACATGCC
>NW_010318287.1:7225-11442 GCF_000700745.2 Antrostomus carolinensis | reverse complement strand
GCAGGAAGTGTCCCAGGATTTCAGAAACATTTAGGAAGAATCTGAATCTCCCACCACAGGAGTTCAAGGTGGTCTGCTTCAAAGTGCTCATAGGATAGTGTAGGGTCAGGGTTTTAGCTGGTGTCCTTCTGCTAGAGCAGCTGGACTGGGATCTTCCAAATATCATATCTCAAGGATTCGCAAAAGAAATTCAATCAACAGTCTCATGGCCAGACCAACCAGTAAAGGAAACCTAAGTCTTGCAACTTAGTATAAGAAGACTTGTGTACAAAGAGAGGAACATTCTTATTGACAGAAACCTAGTGGTAAGACAAACAAGTGGAGGAAACAAACAACAAAGCAAAGATTGATGCTGGCTTTCCTAGCAGGAAGCTCTCTAATCTACATTTGAAATATGACAGTGGAGTGAAAGAATCTCTTGATCACCTCAGTCATGGGAAGGGGACTTTAGCAGCAGCGCTGGCTGTAGTGTAGACTGGAACTGTGAGACACCAATATATCGCTCAGCTGGGGCAGCACAGTATCTCCTGCAAGACTCTGTTAGCCAAGGAACAGATCCTTCACATATGAGTAAGGCCAGAAAAACACATGCAATATAACCTCTAACCCCAGAATAAAAATAGTGTCAGGACTAATTTTTCCCCTTCAAAGATTCCTTGGGGCATCTTTATGGATCTATCTGCACATTACTGACTATACCTAAACAGCTCATACTGATGCTCCTCTGTAAAAATAAGAAGTAAGAATTTCTACATCAGCCTAGTGGTGTCTTCCCCAATCTGGCTAATGAGCAGAATCTACAGAAAAATACTTTGAATTCAAGCAAATCTCCTTAATGATCCACCACTTCAATTAAGTGATAATTTCTTAAATTATCTGGGCAACAGCAATAAAAGTGAATCATTCATCATGTGGTAATGGTCAGAAATGTTGCAGGAAGCACATCAGTTGGGCTATTTTTTAGTTCACTGGAGCTATGCTATTTACATATCCTCAGGATCCAGTCTATTTGGCAGTCTTAAGTTCCTATACACAGTAACAGTGTTAGTTAAAGTGAACAAAGGCTTTTCAATACTTTTAAAATCTATTCTGGAACAGAACAAAGAATACATATAAGATAGCTATTACAAAATTACTCTGTGCAGAAAAGATATTTCATAAGGAAGAAAAAGTTGCTGTTTGAAATGCACTTGTTCAGCATAGCAATTTTTATTTTCTCTTATTCCAAATTCTTTATAACATATTCATTTTTGTTTTACACTCTTATTGTCTAAGTTGCACCAGAGAAGTTGCCACAGTCAGAATGATTTACCTGCTCAGTCTGCATGTAAGACAATTATTAGAAAGTGACTGTGAGTCAAAGAGTAAGCAAAAGGAAGTAGGTTAAAGTGACTTCAGCCCCATCATGCTGCTCATGGCAGTATATAATAAACAGAACAGATGAACAGTGTCACTGGGAGGCTGGTCAGGCACACAGAGCTCCAGGTCAGAGCCAGGCTGATTCTGGCTGCACAAAGCTGGCTTGGAGTTTGCTATATAGTAGATAATAGGTATCTTAGATGATAAAGAATTACACTGAATTACGACTGAATTACACAAGACTGTTCTTATCTCATGCTCAGCTTCTATTCAGATAATACTGTAGAAAAACAGTTGTAATTTCAACTATGATAAAACTTCATAGCTACCCATGGATAGCATCTGCTGATATGGTATGGCTTCTAATATCTTGCAGCACTTCTCAGTGTTTCCATACTGTATTACTGACATGTAGCTACATGCATTCACATCAGACTTAAGAAAGAGACAGCTGTGCCCTCTAATCAGTTTTGCCCCCAATTAAGCTTAATCTGAGCAAAAGTATACCTGCACAGAGTACAGCAGGTGGACACAAACTCACTCTCCTGCACCCAGACCTGGTGAAAACAAATGAAATCACTGTTAATAATGCCAAGCTCAAAGCAGTATTTTATAACTTTCAGCAGAGCTGCCCTAACCATGATGTTGTAATTTCTTGCAACTCCAAAGCAAGTGCAGATTGAGAATGAATCCACCAGGAAAAAGTGGTGTACACCTGACCTAAATCCTCCTAGTGAGAGCTACCTAAAGCAATTTGAGATGAAGTTCAAAATATGAGCAGGAACAACCATTGTCTCATTTCTTTCCTTTGCTGTAACTTGGAATACATCCCATTAGAGTCAATATAGATGTGGTCAAATTGGTCAGTGCAGCCTGGAGAGTGATTCGGCTGACCTTAAATCAGGCATCTACTAAAAGTTCTCCAGACTCCATGAACCATATTTGACTATATCGCCCCTAACCATAGCAGGTCCTTAGAAACACGATACCTCTGCATTTCAGGTATCTACCTATATTTACCTGTTTTATTCTCCAACTAAGGCACACTCAAATGGTGTAATTCACTTGCCCATCCATATTACATAGTACAAAGTGAGAGGTCCTAGGATGTCCTAACTGGCCTTAAGCTGTTGCTCCAGAAGGGCAGAGGTCTCCCTTAGAGCCATTATCATATATACCAGGCCTATGCAAATGTCTCATCTGCCTTACAGTCCCTTAAATGGCAGCAGACACCTATTTTTTAGAAAACTGAATCAACAAATAATGGCTGGTAGCAATGAGAAATTCAGGTCACAAGGTTACATGACAGCATATAATTGTAACCCAGTAATGAACTCTGCTTCTCATGAAGGTAAATTAGTAGAGTGGCTGTAACATCATGACAAGGTGGCTCTGGTAGTGTTTCTGTAGCTGGCAGGATTGCTGCTACCCAAAGCCTCCCTGTATGACCCTTTCTTGTGCAATCCAAATTTAGCAGTGTTAACATTGAAGTGATCAGTGACGGATTTGAGTTAACCTAGAGGAATGTCTTGGAGATGTGTGAGCTGTTTCCTTCATTTCAGCTGGGAGTTTCTGCAGTACCATTTCTTTTATAATTCTTCCATCATTGAGGTTTTTCACACATAGCAGCTAGTGACTGCCTTTTGTTGCTTTAAAATGAAAAGCTGACATTTGAGAGGATAAAAGCCCTGGACAAGCTGTCAGTATGTATTTGCTGTTTTCAAATCATGCCAATATTATTATATTACAGGATCAAGTAAGAGAGAAATAATCCAAGCACTCTAACAGCGTATCACTGAACCTTAAGAATCTCAGTGGCACAAGTTTAAGGTGACAAAATCCAAAATCCTCATCCAGTAAAGTCAGTAACATGTTGTTTTTCTTCCTAGGGAAGAAGAGATGAGTCAGTCCTGCTGAGATATGAACATATGGCTCTTACAAATCTAGGTACTCAAAGCCTGATGCTTAAAGCACTGTGATGATCCTGTAGGATAGTGATACCAAAATAACTTGTATTGCTTTGTAATAAGATGTTTTTTAGGGTGTTAATTTTTGTTATCCCTCACTAGTTAAACAGTCTATTGTCTTCAGCAGACAAGGGTCACAGAGTCATGCATAATCTATGGGTGATCAGAAAGACAGAGAACTGAAGCAATTCAAAGATCTATTGAATGCATCTCTTTGGGGGCAGAACTAATGGAAAAAACACAAGCATGTTTCTCCAAAGAAGGACTAGCCACATAAACAGACCGCCATCTATTAAGGATACTTACTTAATGAGATGAAGATATTTTGTAATATGTCTATAAGATTTTTTATACTGTGCTTTAGTTTTACTCACAGAGGAGGACCCTGAGAAACCAATAGAGAGCATAAAGATATTTCTTCTTTAAAAAAAAAAAAAATACACCCTAGGTTATCTGCTTACTTCTAGAAGGTAGAAGGAACATCATGTCCACCCCTTTTTTTTTTTTTTTTTTTTTTTTTTCTTCAGAGCATTTTCAGCCTTATCACAGGTACACTCTTTTCATTCTGCATTTTCTGCACCTCTGGAAGCAGATCTAACCCTGTCACACTCTGGGTCCATTCTTTTGTAATCCACATTACCTAAAGCAGCTTTCCTTTGTATCTCCTTGTTAGGTCTTTATTTCTCTTCAAACATCCTCTAAAATTTTAAATAGCAAACTCAAACAAAATGCTAGACCTAACTATGTCTGGACTTTAAAAAAAAAAAAAATCTACACTTAGACTTTGCAGCTAATCACAACTCCTATTCAGGACTCCAGATCCTAAGTGCAACAAGTTTCAATCTCTTTCATATATTTTATAAGTCATTCCCCTTGTCACAACTCCAGCTT
>NW_010318287.1:0-7204 GCF_000700745.2 Antrostomus carolinensis | reverse complement strand
AGCAGGATGTTCTATTTCCATTCTAAAAACAGAAAAATAAAACAAAGCCAAGCTTATGTATTGTCTTCCACCTTTTTTTCCCCTCTATAGAGGTTTTGATAACAGATTTTATCACATTACTGGCTTTCATTTCTACTTCCAACACCAAGATATACCTACACCGTAATTTCCACTCTAAACTCAAAATCTTACCAGTGATCTCCTATGCCAGTATTTTGGGACATCTGAATTACACATAATAAGACATGCATTTGGGACACTTTGCCAATAATAAAATTTGTAATAGCATAAGAATTGTATTAGTGGGTGAACAGCTGTGTTGGCTGCTAGCCAAGGACTACCTCAGTGAAACTATCACACAATTAAAGATGAAATCTGAATTCTTGGTCTCAGCATTCCCAGACCGAGGAAATATCCTCTAAATTCTGTGGTTCATTAACATGGTAAGAGATTCACAGTTCATTTTTGAAATATTTCGTTTAAATAATCTGAATTAATGTTTGATTGTAACTGTGAAAAGCAGCCCTGAAAGTATGTTGGAAGAATAATAATTGTCCATGAACTAAAAAGGATTGGTACTACCACCCTGAAGCTGGAGGCTATATGGTATGTGCTCTTCTCACTTGTTTTATCTCATTGGGGTAACCAATGAGAACTGCATGGCATGTTATTTATGAAAGTCAGCAGGTTCATCTTAGAGCACATTTTTCATTACAGTTAAAATGTTTTTCATATACATGCTTTGTAGACAAACAATAGAAGTATAATCGATGTCTCAGGAACTAGAATATGAGGATCCTCTGTCTGACAAAGGCCAGGTACCAGGATGTTTTTAATTTCTCACAGAAAACAAAAACCAGAGGTATTCCAATAAAAAAATGTATTTAAAAGGTAGTATTTATCCTTTTGCTATATGTCACTTCTTTTACATAAAAATTCTATAAAAACCAGACAATTGTTCAGCATTTATATTCTCTGCTTTGGCTTTTGCTGTAACACTGAGATTATTACAAAATAAAGGTAATTTCCATCACACTGAATTCTATAATATACTACCTGTTGAATACAAGTGTGTTTCTTACCTCTTTCTTATCTTGACCTCCTCATTGTTATCTTCTCATTTTACTCCAGGTACTTACCCTATTTACAACACCACATCTAGGGCTGCTCTTGTCTCAGTGATTCTAGGTACTCTTTTACTTTTAACTCAGTAAAGCCTGTGGGAACAACACACTTCTGATACTTTTAAAATTAAGATTCTCATGTTGCTTACACTGAAGTGCGTGGTAAAATTCCTAGCTCTGAATTAAATCAAGACAGTAAGAATTAAACTGTATCATCATATATATACACTCTTCTGTCTGAAGCTGATATAGTGCACACACTAGCTACATAAATCCACACAAACACCAAAAACTGAACCAAAACCTACCCAATTACAACTGATATCATATAACTTTCTCCCCAAAGTGACCTCCATCACTTCAGCTAGCATCAGTTTTCAAGAGTTGCCTAAGGGACTGCTCAGTCCAAAAGCCTATTAATGGGTTACTCTAGTACATATGTGGCAAAATATAGCATTGGTATTCTTCACTGAAAAAAACTGTCTCTCCCCTGCTGACAATTCTACTGTTCTCCCTGTCTTAGACTTAAAGCTTCATATTGTTTTTGATTCTTTTCAATCCCTTTTTCTCACAGTACAGATGACATCTTAATGACACCCTACCCTTCATCTTTCTTACCTTGACTAAAGTTCAGTCTTTCCTCACTCTTACTAAGAAAGTTGCTGTCCAGTCTTTCACTCTACCAGTTTCTTATTACTAATTTTACTTTTCTGAATCCTTAGTTTTTCCATTTCCAGGGCATCCTAAAGGTGACAATGATGAAACTAATAGCTCTCTGCTATCTTTCTTCCTCTCCTGCTAATTCAGTCATATCTTCTTACCTCCTAACACATTAGGATCCACAGTATCCATCTGCATCCCCTGCAAGCTTCACATAGTCTTTAGTAAAGTTCTTATTTCCTCATTCTCTTTTATTTCTTTTCCAAACTCTCCAAATTTTCCACCTTACTGCATCTGGCACTATTGCACCTACACCATGGTGTAGTTATTATTACTATCATCATTACTAGTGCAGAAGGATATTTTCTAGCTCACAGTTGCACTCCACTTCTTTACATGTATCTTCTTGAAAACAGAGGACAGAAATGAACACCACCTTCATTCTACTCATCTATGCCTTTATAATCAAGTTTGCCTTCTGCATTGGTCTTTTTGAATGAAAGGACAGAAAAAGCAGGAACCGCGGCAGTTTACAACACTCTGCAGGCATCATCAGCTCAATTTATTCTAAGTAGCTAATGCTGAAGATTTTTCCAACAAACAGTCATCAAGAGATGATCCAATCCTGATACCTTCATGAAGGCATTTGAGACTGAGCTCAGTTGGTTTCTAGATACCTCTACTGGGAAACTCAGTTGAATCTTCAGTGTCTGTAAAGATGCACAAGTAACACTAGTTTCCTCTAGTTGTAAAGTGCAGAGATAACCTTAGTTTTTAATTGATGCGATCTGTGTATGATGACAGGCTGTTTTGCTCCCTCCTAATTGTTTTAGCATTTGATTGCAATACATATGCTCTTCTTTCAATAGCAGATCTTAGATTGCTCTATACAAGTTAATTATATTTCACAACACTCTTGTGCATTAGGGAAGTATTAATTTTCCCATTTTGCAGTCAAGGCAAAAGGGAGGAAAAGAAAGGGTAAGTGGCTTACTGAAGGTTAAACAGTATGTCAGTGGCAAAATCTGAAGAGAAGCTCCATACTCTCAACCCTCAGCTTGAATTCTCCACAGACCACTAACTCCCATGCTAAATTTAAAGATGATAATAAATGCATTATTTTAGGGTTTCAAACTGAAAAAAGCCATCCTACACAAATGATGTCTTTGTGAAAGGGCATGGGAACTTGTATCAAAACTTGAGAGTTCAAAAAGGTCAGTGTAGAGGTAAACATCTACCTAGAAATTCAAAAGGCTTTGACAGTGCATATCATTGCAATGAAATCAAAACATTGCAGGCACAAAGGATGGAATAAGACCAAAATCCATTTTCTGCCTACTAAGAGCATCACCAAGATGATAGACATCCTTCCCTTGAAAAAGACATTTCACCATCGCCCTGCAAGACAGTAACACTTGAGGATAATTTCTGAGCATGTTGGAAACAGTCTCACCTACCCTCTTTTCTACAAAGAAACAGCAATCTTAAGCAGATAATTAATAGGAAAATAAATTTATATTGCTGTAACATCCAGATGTTTCAGTCAGGATGAGGGACCCGCTGCTTTAGGTACTGTATAAAAATATATGTGCAAAGAGATTATAAGCCAATTTAAGCATGGAAAACAGGTGGGTGTAGCAAACAGCAGGAGGAATGCAGGAAAGAGGGGAGATGAGAAGAACAGTTACAAGAATTAACGTCCTCAAATGCTGCTATAAACACGATCTTATGTTCTGAAAAGTATAGATGGGAAGTTGTATGAGGTATGAAACTAAAAATCTGGTCTTTCATTAATTTCAGTTTGCTTTACCCAGACTGCACCAAAGGGAAGAAGCAAAAAACAGTAATAGGCAGATCAAATGTCTTATGATTCTGTATATCCAGGCTGATTCCACCAGTAACACAAATGGCAGGCTTGTTTTTTAAGATGTAAACCCAGGTCGTGTGAGATCCTGCACGCCTGCTCAATGTGTCCAACTCTCCCTAAAACTTTCTTGAGGTGCCTGCTTGGTTTTTTTACTCATTTCTTACCGCATTCACTCACAGCACGTGAATAGTATGTTTTTTAACCAATACATATGACATTCTAGGACATATTTCATATCAGATTGTTAGCGACAAGTCCCAATGACTTTTGAGATGGAGTTTGGTCTGTTTGTTAATGGGATTATGTTGTTTGACTGCCTGGGATAGTAGGGGACTTTACTGGAGGAATTTGGACCCTATATACTTCCAGGTTTATGAAATAATTTGGTTTATTTAGAAAACACACTCAGCATTTACAAGAAACACAGAGATATACTATATACCCAAGACAAGTGAAGATACTACACAACAGGATAAAAGCACAGTTCAGCCTCCATGCCCTGTTGGTTCCAGTTTAATGGCTGAGCAATCAGCCTCCCATTAGCTGTCTGTCAGACACCATCCCTCATGTCAATTCTGTTCTTTTAAACCTGTTCTCTCCACGAAGTCTTTCTATGGTATATTGATCTTTGTTGATGTGAACCGAGAATACCAGTTTTATGCCAGATGAAAGCTACCAGCAGACTCTAATCTGTTTATCTGTGTAAATATTTATAGTTCAGTCAGCATTATTGAGTTTGAGCATTAATTCATTTCTATGACTATCATTCTGACCTGGGTTCAAAACAGCAACATCATCAGTTCCAAGCAAGTCATATCTCCATAACAAGGGCCCTGGCCTTTAGAAATGTGTATAGTTTCTAGAAAATATTGCCTGGAATAATCAGATCTAAACAATCTTTGAGACACCATAGCTCTCACTTACATCGTCGGACTGCTAGCTTGCTTGCCAGGAACATCAGTTGATATATTTCAAGCACTGTTAGAACAAGTTAGCACAATTCCTACCAGACAAAACTGTGGAAACTGCACGTTCTCTGTCTGACAATCAGAAGAGAGCACCATCATACAATACACACTGAAATAAGCTTGGTGTTTGAGGGTGAACATTAACTGGATATGAGCTCTGCTTTTAATACTTAGGACTCTTTGTATCCTTGCACCACCAGCATTTTGCATGTTGATCTTTGGATTTGAGATAGCAGCTTCAGTTCTTGACTCCAAGTATATCACATAAGATGCAAAACATAACATCATTCTTCACATGTACATGCAGGGAACAGACTACATATATGACAGTAAATCAAACTCATTTTAGGGCTCTAAGTGATTTTCTGTAGTTCTTTGCTAACATGTATATTGACATAAATATATTTCCATTTCAGAAAGAACGGAGCCCTGTTCTACCTTACCTTCTACCCACATGAATAAATTCTTCAGTGGGACTATGTGAGTACAATGTCATTGCACTGTTCCTCTATTGGTTAAAGGATTGGGTCATAGACAACTTTTCCTTACCAATTTTCTTTTTTCTATTCCACCAAATTTCATCGGTTTCCTGAGTCCCCTGGAGAAATAGAAATTAACATTTTTTGCTTCCTTCCTGGATACATATTAGCATCCTTGCTGCCTGGCTAATGAAGTCAATACACTGAGGGGACATAACCGGTAGGATGCTGCAGTCCTTAGCAGGGATTCAGCTTGGCAGAGAGGAAACCTGCTGGGTTTGAGGTCTTTTACCTGTTATGGTACTCTGCGGTTTTGGACACATTAGTAAGTTGTGACCAACCACCTGTTGGATCCATATGCTTTAAAGCTGATTGCCAAGCAAAGGAGCTGCATACAGAGTGACGTCAGTACAACCTCCTGCGTGCACTGTTGTGGGAAGGGAGGAAAGGGTTTTTTGCATTAAAAAGCACTTTGCAATATATAAAATGAATTAAAATGAAGCAACAGCAAACACACATTCAGAAAAGCACCTAGGAAGAGCAAGTTTTCACCATACAGAATTTTGACCCTGGGATAAGGAATATATTGTTATTAAAACAATCAAATCTCTGCTCACGCTACTATCCATGTGTTCATTGTGAAGCTGAGGGTGGAGGAGGCTGATGTGTCAATTTCAGCCTTCACCTAATTAAATATGTAGCAACGCTTAAATTAAAGCTTAATTGTCTATACTATTCAAACAGCACATCAGATCTGCTCAGCAGAAAGATGTCTGTTCTGCTGTATTCCTCTACACCAGGAAAAACTGTTTTTAACATTTCATTCTGTAGACGTGAGGGCACAGAGGATGACAGACAAATTGACCACTAAAACCAAACCTGCGGAATAAAGATGAATAATCAAAGCCCATGCTATCACTTCATACTTCCTGCAAGCACTGCTGTACAGTGACTGGCTGCCAGCAGTTCTGCTGCAAACCTGAGCATATGGCTTCAAGTTGCTCTGCTCCTGTACTGATGCACAGAAATATGACACACCAGTATACAAATTATGAGTAGGATTTTTTTCAGTCACTTCTTCTGTAGGTTGCATATGAACTTCCTCCCCATGCCAGGAAAGGAGAGCATTTCATTATGGTTTATTTTAAAACATCATTTGGATCATTTTATTGAAAACCACTGCACTGGCGTAAATTTCCGTCCATCATCACACAAACACACTCCCCAAGAAAGACTCCAAACCTAACTATAGACTTAATCAAACCATCCACCTGGGCTGATCAATTGTTAAAAGGACAGAGTAAAGAGTCTAATGGTCCCTTTGGGCTCCATTATTTAATATGTCTTTTTATACCGTCCATACTACAGGCTATATTGCAGCAGTATTTTCTTCCAGTTGCTTGCCAACAAACATTTGCTATCGAGGAGCCCTAAGCAGGCGTTCACATCTGTGTCCACTCCTGTACCACCCATTTAGCAGAGACAATGATCACTAGAAACAACAAAGGAGCCACAGATAAAACAAACAAAGCTGTGAGCCAGAGATCACTGCCATCCCAGGCAAGTTTGCCATGAAAACACTCAAGAAAAAGGGAGGGCTGAGGAGGGAAGAGATATCAAATACAGAACTATAGAACTTACACCTAGAAGAGGTTTTACCCACGCACCCACCCAACCCCACATCTGAGGAGCATTTTCTAACACACTGCTAGGACTGAGCAAGAAAGACTGAGCAGTGCACATGGGAAGCAGACAAGCATCCAATGTCTCCTCCCATTTGGAGTCAAATAGTCTTCTACGAGTCACTAGACACAAGGAATAATAATAATTGTTATTGCTATAGAAATGATAGTAATAGAGAATCACCAACCTTGAGGATCCCAGTTCACCTGTTTTCTTGGAGTCTCGATTGGAAATTTCATCTCTTCCTTTTTGAACAGGGAGGAAAAAGAATTAAATAAATTCCCAACCTTCCTGTCTCAATGCTGCAGTCAAACAAATTAATTTCAAATTATAGGGAGCCTGCGCTGTTTGACTGAGGGGAACTGGTGGTTGCCAAGGAAAGAAATACACAAATAAATCAAAGAAGGTGGGGAGGGGCGGGGA
>NW_010318286.1:0-844 GCF_000700745.2 Antrostomus carolinensis | reverse complement strand
CACACACACACATGAAGGGTCAGCTGCATCAAGTATTCAAAAAGACAAGTCAAAATGTTGCATCCCTCCAGCAAAACACTCTGCTAAAAAAGCTCCAACCAAGCCACACGAATTCCTCTGAAGCTCTCGAGGCCTCAGCACCAGCAGCAGAAAGCAGCCAAACCCTGCCAAACGCCTTCTGCCATCTTCCTCCCACACAACAGTTTTCTGTGGTATGGAAAAGCAGAAAAAACACTTTTAACACACCCTGAGGACCTAGAATTGAGGATGCTCCATAACCACCTGGCTGCACCACAGCACTGTTGATAGAAGGGGTGTAGCTAGTAATTAGCAAGGGAATTAGTAACTGAGTAATTAAAAAGGTAATTGTTTGAGTTCTCACTCCTGATGAAATATATGATTTTAAAAAAAATGAACCTGTGCCCAGTTGTCCCCTCCAGGCCAGAAGACCATGGAGGAGAATCAAGAAGCTGTTTCACTCTACAACACAAGGCTGTGCAATGGGGTCATCTAATTCCAGGGGTTCCCCAGTGTCCTGGTTTCGCTAGAATAGAGTTAATTCTCTTCTCAGTAGCTGGAAGAGCTGTGGTTTGGTTTCAGTGTGGGATTTGTTATGAGAAGAATGTTCATCAGGTACTGATGTTTTCAGTTTCTTCTGGAAGTCCAAGGACTTTGTGTTTTGCTGGTTTGCAAGTGCAAAGGACTGGGAGGGGGGAAGCGCAGTAATTAGCAAAACCCCAAATTGGCATTTGGATATGCTAATGAGATATTCCACAACATATCCCGTCATGTTCAGTAGATTAATGAGGGTTGACCGGAAAGCTGGGGATTCTCTCGGGGATGG
>NW_010318285.1:82860-83312 GCF_000700745.2 Antrostomus carolinensis | reverse complement strand
TGGGCTGCATCGAGAAGTGTGGCCAGCAGGTAATTCTCCCCCACAACTCCGCTCTCATAAGGCCCCACATGGAGTACTGTGTCCAGCTCTGGAGCCCTCAACATAAGAGAGACCTGGAGCAGTTAGAACAAGTCCAGAGGAGGGCCACGAGGATGCTCTGAGGGCTGGAGCACCTCTCCTATGAGGACAGGCTGAGAGAGTTGGGGCTGTTCAGCCTGGAAAAGAGAAGGCTCCGGGGAGATCTTAGAGCAGCCTTCTAGTACCTGAAGGAGCCTACAAGAAAGCTGGTGAGGGACTTTTCATAAGGGCACTTAAGGACAAAACAAGGGGAAACAGCTTTAAGCTGGAAGAGGGTAGGTTTAGATTAGACACTAGGAAGAAGTTCTTCACTGTGAGGGTGGTCAGACACCGGAACAGGCTGCCCAAGGAAGCTGTGGCTGGCCCCTCCCTCG
>NW_010318285.1:73113-82770 GCF_000700745.2 Antrostomus carolinensis | reverse complement strand
AGCTGGTCTAGTGGAAGGTGTCCCTGCTGATGGCAGGAGGGTTGGAACTAGATGATCTTTAAGGTCCCTTCCAACCCAAACTATTCTATGACTTCAGAGGCATCTGAGCGTTTTGCTTTCAGAGCCCCTTATGAAGGTATTTAAATGACCTGAACATATAAAAACAATTAGCTAAGCAAGTAAGTGGAGGATTAGGAGGCTGCTCAACACCCCAACAGCACCACAGGTCCTAATTGGGTGGAAAACCTTCTGGCTGGAATCAAAGAAAAGACATGGGTCTGGGACAGAGCTCAAGTCAGCAGACAGCACAGGCCCTTGGCTGAATTATAGCCTTGACTGTGGCCTCAAAAAAGGCTGAATCTTTGGCTTTTTTTAAATTTTTGTTTTTATTAAATGGAGTCATCACTTCTTGGAAGCTTTTTTATTAATTAAATTCAGGCCTTCAGGGCTGATTCAAATGTCAGCCTGCAACAAGAAGAGGTGATTATGTGACACAGTGAGCAACAAGCCCTTCTCTTATGATCTCAAAACCTGAAAGGGGAGTAAATATGCTTCATACAGAAGGAAACCAGTAGATAAATACTCATTTTCAGGGCAATGGTAAGATTACAGTCCAAGACACAGAAAGGTTTGAGAAACTAGACCATGTTTTGAGGAACTAGAGGGTTGTCTCCATAAACAGGCCTCAATATTGCTGAAACATTGAGTATTCTTCCCAGTTACCTTCAACCTGCAGCACAGCGTAGGGAAATATTAACATCATTGAAACAAATTACTAACATGAGACTAGAAAAATGAAAATAATTGTTTCCCCTGTTTTCTGGCTTGACGTTGTTCCATTTTTTTGTCTTGTATTATTAAAAACATCTGCTTGTACAAATAGCTATCACACTCACAGGGAAACTGGGAATTAGGATGGGGAGGCTGTCAGTATACAAGCTTAGCAGTTGTGTTGGGGAGATATCTGTAACTTGACTTGGAAATATTTGTGTGCCAGAGCTGCATTTGCAAACTACTGATGTACTGAGGATTATTAGAAGTTGTAAATCCGCAGAGAGCCTTCATCTTTCTCTAGATTTCCACTTCTGACTGATCTTGAAGGAATATTAATATATGTCTGGTTTTCCTAGCAAAAAAGAATATCAAGTTTTAACAGAAGTTTTGCAGCCCAGGTGCACTTTTCACATCAGACTGAACTGGAGGCAGAGTCACAAGTATTAGGGACAGTATCAGGTAAATTGAGAACAGCTTCCAAAGCACAGCAGAAGAAGAAATAGTGTCTCAAGGAAAAGCCAAGGCCTAGAAATAATAAACATAGACTTAATAAATTTACACATAAGCTCCATTTCCTGCCAATCCCTACGGCATCAATACTACCACTTTAATAGAGGTGAGAATTGTCCATATAACACCCCATTTCCACAATGGACACTATGTTGGACTCAAGAAGAAAATATTTGCAACTGTAACAAAAGATAACTGTCTTGTAAGAACTGCTGATAGAACAGAAGACTGCCAGTACACAGCAAAGGACATAGCAGGTTAAATATTTTCATAACATATAGGATGAAGAGGAATGAAGCAGAGAAAACACTTCTGGATTCCAGCAAGCAGTGGAATCCAGTAAATAATCATCTGGCACACAGAATTCAATTTCTGTTAGCAAAAGCACAGAAGAATGGACTACATTTTCCCTGAAATGGGACCACTACAGAGAAGAATTGCTAGACATTGGACAGATTTCCAGCTACTGTAAGTCTTAAATACCATCTAGTGTCAGTGAAATGTAAAATAAGCTGGTGGTAGATCATGACCCAGTAAAAAAAGTCAGTAAATGTTTTGCTATTAGTTTCAATAAAGTAAAGATTTTATCCATGGAATGATGATGTCTAATAGGACTACACTGAAAGATACACATTTTCATACCAGAACTGAACACATTACTATGCAGTCAGCAAAAGCACACCCCAGATACTGCACAGCCAAGTTCAGATTCAATCTTTAAGGCAGTTTTACCTCAAGGGTTATAACTAAACTATTTCATACAACTTCTTCCTTAGAGATGACCATATTCCATACAAAGAGAAGACCTGAATACATACCAGTTTTCTCCTTCCCCACCAAACCCTAGGTACTAAAAAGAGATCCAACAGTGGAGCCAGATGGAAGTCACAAGATGTTTCAACTGGGTTCCCATGCTACAACATGCACTGTCAAATCAATTAAATGAAACAAGATTAGATGACTCCTTGTTTACCAGAAAAAAGACTCCATAAATCTGGTCCAGTGCTACTACTCAGAGAAGAGGCACTGGGAATTCTGAAGAGTGATTTCTGTAGGTGTTTGTTATAAGCTGAGGTTTTAGTTTCTTTAAGCAATCCTTGCTTGTATTTATACAAAAGCTGCAGTGCATGCACTTCACGTCCCAGGGAAAAGGTGAGGGAACGCAAACAGAAGATCAGGGTGCTTATGGTTCACAGTCTCTCAGATGAGACGTTCAATACATGAATCTATAATCAGTGAACTAAAACAGAGCATGGAGAACAGCAAGCTAATCTTCTGTCCTAGAGCTCTGTTTTTATGTAAAATTGTCTATTTTTTGCTTATTTGTTTTCGGGGAATTTATGATTTTTTTCAAAAGTTCATCTTTAAATACTTAAAACTGAAGAGAGATTCTTTATGCAATTCATCATCCTTACTCTCAGCTCAAGGGCAAACTTATTTAGAAAGACTGCTGCTTACTGGGTTTGAGACAACTGATAAGAAAAAAGATCATTCATTATTCAAATCCACATTTCAGATGGTAAGTCTTTCAGTCCTTTCCTCTGGTTTTGTACAACCATTTATTCCTGTACTGGAATACATGCTGCAGAGGATGCAGGACAATGAATTGTTATACCCGGGCTATTTTGCTCTTGGAAAAAGAAAACAAAATTAGATTGTGTTAAAGAAGAGATGCTTCTTGTGTACTTATCAGAATGTAATTCTGTGTTAAACAGAACTTAACTAGCTGATTCTACTCAACTTCAATAAAATTAAGGCAGCAAGTGTAGCAATTCTGGAAGTGCAGTTTTGTTTTCTCTGTTGTAAGATGACACAGAGGTGTCCCAACCTGTCAAGCAGTTTTCTTAACGAAGTGTTTTTATCTTCCCTTCTGGCAGATCTGACTAATGTGTTTTACAGTGTCACTCCATGCCATTCAAAAAAATCCCAGGGAACTAAATGGTAGTTTCATCTTTATTTTTACCATCCAAAGAAGATTAATGGGCCTAACTGACTTCTTGTTCCCCCAGCCTCTGCCCTTCTCCTAGTTCGAGAGGCTTGTGTAAAAGGAAAAAATTTTCCTGGTATGTAGATTTCAGCACTTCAACATACAACATTTAATTTTTATTTTCTAACAAGCATTCTTTGTTATAACAGATCATTCAAATAAACAATCTGCCCTGACATAACATCACCACATCTTTTATTACTTACTTCTCCGCTCTGTTATTGTTAAGATACTGCTGCTACTAGTGAACTAGAAGAACATGAATACAGAGGTGCACCTGTGATTTAAGAGCCACAGAAGTTAAGAACAGAGCCTATAGACCAACATACTTCGAAAGGTGCAGCTTTGCTTTTCTCACTCCTCACAGCAATTTGTTTCCCCCTTGCAGTGCACCAGCAGCCTCCTTCCTGTGATCCAGTCAGGGAAAGCCTATGGTTGAAAACTCTGCCAGGAAGAGAGGGCATCTGGGTTGTGAGTCATCTGTATGGGAAGAGGGTCAGGTCAGCTGTCCTGAGAGTGGGAACACAAGTTTAACATATTCCTCAAAGCACAAGCTGAGAAACTAAGGATTCTTAATGCCATCATATCATCCTCACTCCATAGTTTACATTAGTAAGTGGGACCATGGTATTCTTTTAAAGCAGTATGACCTAGGCAGACAATTTACAGTGCACCTAGGGCAGAACATGCACATTCAGATGATAACACTTCTGGCAGGATATGATCTCAAAAAGTGACTTCTGGTAAAGCAGTTGAGCTACTCAAGAAAAGACATATTGCTCTTTCCCCATCCCAAAAGAGCTCAGTTTTACTGATTTTCCACATTGCAATTTCATTGGTATATATCATGTACTCTAAAGAAAAAGAGCTAACTAAAAAAATAAACTCACTGGAAAATTACATTTCTGTACAAATTCCTGTAGAAAGAAAGCACCACAGAAAATGAATAGAAACAACAGAAAAGCCAAGATCCCAACAGCATCCAGCTCCATTCATCTCTGTTAACGTAATGGAAAGAAGATAAGGTGGATAAGGATGACACATGTAAGGAAAAATGGCAGGATCCCTCTGTTCTTATCTTCATCCAGATCAGAAAAGAAAAGCATGTTTAAGTGCCACACTCTATGGTTGTCTCATCTTGTAGGCAGCAAGGTTATTTGAAATGGCACTTGCTGCTGTCACCTCAGCTTCCATTTCTGTAGGGCTATGGTTGCAGCAGTTATAGACTTGCACTAAGTGTGATTAGAATGGGCCCAGAATTTCACCTATTCACACCATCTCTACTCTCCAGTTGGAGGATTATTACATTTTTATTTGCCTTTTAATTACCTCCAGCAGCTTGTGATGGAAAGGCTCTCCTCCCCAACAATCCCTACAGTGGCACAAGCAGAACCTGAGACACTCCAATGAACACAGACATTACCCCAACAATGCAAGTATGAGATTGATTGCTCAAAGCTACAGTAATATCAAGGAACATAACCTAATTAACTGAAAAAAATGTGTTTGTTGAAAGGAGAAGTGCTTCTCTGAAGTTTTCCAAAGGGAAGATATTTCCCTAGGATACTGAAGAGCCAGTGATGGGCTGTGACATCTTTACTCCATTTTGGATAATTCCTTGCTCAAAAGAACTCACAGTAACACCTTTCAAGTACTCCAGAAACTCACCATAAAAGACAAGGGTGGGAAAATCTGTTCTGCAAAAAGTCTGGTGAGAGAAATGAAGGACTACACAACTTCTTACCCACCGCAATGCAGTAAGCTGAAAGAAGTAACACACTTCTGTTATTTTCTTACAGTATACATTGTATTTAGTTGCAAGGTTGACAGCAATTAAATATTTATTTTAAATGTTAGTGCAACACAAAGTACTCAATGCAAAAAAGCACACTTCAGAAGAGCACAGCTGAAGCAATGCAGAAAGCAGCATTTAGTCAACAGAAGTTCTCTATCACAAACCTCTTGCTTCATGTCATATAGGAAAAAAACAAAAGCTTAAACATTTTGAAGACAAATTGCAGGTGGGAAGGCAAGGAGAGATTATCTGTATTCATTTTTGACTAACCAAAATATTTTTGCAGGAAAACTGGAAAGACTTATTTTGATTTTTACTTCTCCAGTCTGTATCAATATATTTAAAGAAAACACATTCAAATCACAGCCAAAAGAAAATAAAACAACATTTGAGAAACTTTGAAATAGAATGTTGCAACATCAGAATGTTTTTATTTCTTCTCTTCTAAAGTGATATACCAGTGAATCAACAGGATTTCACAGAGCATTTCACTGTAGACAGAGATGCACAGGTTGAACCTGGACTCCATGAAAGTTCCTCTGATGAAAGAGCAATTTAAAGGACTCTTGCCCAACTAGACTTTTTATTTCCACCCCCACTCCCCCCTTTTTTGTTGTTGGTTTTTTTGGAGGAGTTTGGTTTTTTTTTTTCAGGAGCACAATCCCTCACTAGTTTTTTTTTTTTTTTTTTTTTTTTTTTTGGGGGGGGGGGGGGGTGATGTACTTGGTTTTTTGTTGTTGGGGGTTTTTTTGTTGGAGGGGGGGGGGGAGGGTGATGTACTTGGTTTTTTGTTGTCGGGGGTTTTTTGTTGGGTTTTTTTTGTGGGGGTTTGTTTGTTGGTTTGTTTTGTTTTTGTTGTTGTTTTTTTTTTTTACACAAAGGAAACAAAACTTTTTCATGCTCATGTTCCATCTGGTAAATTTCTCTCACCAGGAAGCACCATTCTGCACAGAAGCGCTGGAAGATTATGTATTTAGTGTCTGAAACACATGAAAAGAAAAATCTTTCTGTTCAATATGATAACTAAGAGCAAGATTGTTATTGGCTTCAGTAAAGCTTTGAGTAGTCTGTACAAAGTGATCAGCAACTCTATAGTGACAATTTTTAAAAAAATCTCTAAACTTATACAAAGCTCCAGTTCTAAACATCTTCCCAGCACTACGACTACTCCCCTAGCAAGATTGTTTTAAGCAAAGGGCAATAACCCAGCTACACAAACAATAGCTGAGAATTACCTGCTATGTTGGACATGCTGCAGCACATAATCATCTATCTTCCCTCTGCTGAAAACACAGTAACAATTATATAGCTCTCATTTATGGTATTTGAATTACAGAGATGTAATCAAAGGCAGTTTAGGTAATGAAGTTGACACAGAATGGAACATTTCCCAAAGAAACATTTCATTTGCATGCAATAGAGTTATTTTAAGTTAATTTTGACATTACATCATGGTAACAATGCTTGTTGACATTTACAGCACTTCAGTGACAAGCCTTCTTGCATTGCGATGAATTAATCATATTTTTCCTATAAGCAATAAATATAATTTAATTTCATAAACAAAAAACCCAAAATGCTAAACACATAGCTATTCTCACTGTTATATGCAAGATGAATTGGCTGGCTGAGCAAAGATGCCATAAGACACAACCTTCAGGAGCTTGAGAAGTTAATAAGAGGAGGCATTTTGAAAGATAGCTCTGCATAGCTGCACATACAGAGAAACCATAAATTCAGACAAATGCCAGCATCATCTGTCATTTGACAGAAATGTTTCCTTTGTTCCTGGTGAGTTCTCAGAAATATTATTATAGGCCATATATTTGCTTTACTTCAGATGCAGAGGCCAAAAAAACCAGAGCCATGATGGGCTAATAAACATGAAAAAGGGAAAGCACTGCAAAACAGCTGTTTTAAGAAATCAAAGGTAGTAAGAAAGGGCTCCAGACAGAGAGGAAGAAAGGAGAACCCGGTCGCTGTGGATCATTGTCACTTCCTCTTGTCCTGGCCACCATCTCCTGGCTCAACACAAAGGAAAGGCTGCCAAGTGTCAGTCATAGGACTGAGAGCTTCTTCCTTTGTTCGGGCAGCATAACAGTACAGGGAATCCAGAAGAAAGCTGTACTGGAATTTGTGCAAAAAAAAGGAGTATGCCCAGTCTTTTCCTTTTGGTGTTTCATTTGAAATAGGAAAATTCTAATGTATACATATGTAAACAAAACCACAGAAAGATACAGAGATAGCAAGTCATTGCTTCCTCTTATGTTTTTCAGGACAAGCACGTCCCTTACCTTTCTGTGCCACAGCCTAAAAGAGTAACTGGTCCAATTAAGCCTTGGTCTGAAATATAACAACTCCTGAAACATTTTCATTGATATCAGTTGATGAGAAGCTTTGTCAAGGTACACACACATAGATTTCTCTCCTTCCCTCAGAAGTTCCCTTTCCTAATGCTCATTAATTTACTTTATGTTAAACTCTCATCCCAGTCACAATATCCACTGAGCAGTTTCAAGCTTGAAACAAAATCCTTGTTCTACAGAGCATGTGGGAAAACATGCTGCTTGCACTGCAAAACAAAATATTATTGTTCTCAGTCTTTCAGTTGCACTCTGCCTTAAGGCACCAGTCCATTTAGCAAAATTAAAGAACTTAATTTACATGGAGAAATATAAATCGATATGTTGGCATATATATGGATGTACACAGATTAAATCATACCCTGTCTGAGAGCTGTTCCTGGTTATCTGGTGGAAAATTGGGTAAGACCACTTTGTGAATTATCTGGCTTTACTGTGTTTAACTCAAATCTGTAAATATTTATACCTCCAGTTCATCAAATTAATTTGCTAGTGAGGAAAAACATAAGTCTTATGAAGTTGATTCAGAGTTTCTGTGCTGAAGACAGACACAATTTTTAAGAAAATGCCCAAGTTCCTTCAAATGCAGCCAGAAGCCCACAAGTTTATAGATCACTTGACAAGCTGACAAACAGGTTAGTGATTTTCTAATTATTTATAATTCCTTCCAGGAGATATTTAGCCTTTTAATTGGCATTTAAAAAGCAAGCTATCAGTTACCACATTTGTAAAATGTCAGTTTGTATTCTGACATAATTTATATCTATTCAACACAATCACATGTTGTCCGATACCAACTAAATGTCTAAACAGTTCTTTCAATGTTATTACCCTAGTAAAACGGTAATTGTGCTCAACATTTCAGTAATATTTAAGACAAGACCTGCAGACCATATCTAGCTCCTTTATACTTGCAGAAGCTCAGTATGTAGTTCAACATCAATATTTAATTACTAATAACTTAATAGATAAAAGCAAACAACTTATGAAATTATTACTGTAAATAACAAACAAGATGAGTTTGTTTTAAAAGCTTGTAATTTACACTTAAGAAAAGGGAACTTACATGAAATATACACAATGACTGGCTTTGACTGACAATTCCCTTCCTAAATAAGAGAAGGGTCAGTAGTTCACATGCCTGGAAGCAGCTGCAAAAAACCTGTTGTATATAGAAAAAGACAGAAGTTGTGCAAGTCTAGAGCACCTGTTTTCAGTGTGAAAAAATAACGAAAAAAGGGAAGAAATTGTCATGAAGGGAGGAGTAAAGGGAAGGTACTTCACAATTCCCAGTCTTGCTTCCTAAAAATACTGTTGTATCAAGAAGGAACAATCTGCACAAGCACTGCAAGGGAGCACTGTCTCTCCCCTACACTGAATGAAATGCCTTACCCGTAAAGCTGTTCACTATTCTTTAAAAATATCTCCCTCTCCATTTTTTCATCAGTACCATTTTGCATCTATCTCAAAATGAAACTAAAATGAAGATACTGAATGTGATATTTTTTTTTTCCAAACAAATCCCAACAATTCCTTCCCCACCACATACCTCTACAAACGTAAATACAAGATATGAAGAAGTCATAAGAACTGGGGACAAACTCTTCAGGACCAGATTGCTCCCAACTAAGACTACCCAGCTCCCTGCTTTATCTGTTACCTAGCTGATATTCAACAGTGATTACTACTGTAATAGCAGCAAGGCTAATTATGGATCACAGAAAAGATCTTTTAAGCAGAGCATGATAGTACATCAGCAAAGATGCCAAGTATTGATCTAATTTAATGGCAAGTCCAAGCACACAGTGTAAGAACAGGTTTCTGAATATCTGCATTGAAAACATCTTAGGTGCGATTGTTGATCCTTGCCCTACATTTAAGTCTCAAATATGGCTTTTCTATAAGTCACTCTTCTCCAGACAGGAAAGTCTCCTGTATCTTTTGAAAAGGCTTGTTCAGATGAACAGAAGAAGTTTTCTAAGAGGGGAAAATCTTAGCAACTCCGCTTTAAAGGAGGCTTCCTACAGCTTCAAGACATAATGTCCAAACAGCAACCCAGAATAACCTCTCCTGCTTCATAACTGAAATGGTTTGAAAAATACACAAACAAAAAAGCCCTTAGACTTAAAGGGAATAAAATCAGAACAACTTTAGGTTAAGTCATCATTTTGCCTAGGAAAAAACTGGAATAGTTGCATGTTATCAGAGGTGTGCTATGGAGAAGAGTT
>NW_010318285.1:40093-73080 GCF_000700745.2 Antrostomus carolinensis | reverse complement strand
CTCTGCTTTGTAAAAAAACCCAAAAAACTCCACAGAACAATTTGTTCATATCCTTTCCCATTTTGGGCGTTAATAGCACCTGAGTAGCTGCAGAATTGTGATTTTAGTAAAGTGTTACAGTTTGGATCTTTGACTTAGTCAAATAGGACTATTCATAGGTGATCAATAGATCTTTCACTTGAAAGGCAGAAGGACAAATGGTTGATTTAGCCTCTCCTCAGTTAGCCATCAGTTTCCTCAAGCAAGCATGAAATTACTATAGCCATGAAATCAGTAGCCACTATTTTTTCTCTAAGCTGGAGTCTTAATTTAGAAGGGAACTCTCAGAGTTTGTGGAAGACTTGGAAGGAAAGCAGTGAGCACCATAGGCTTCCGCCACTGTTGCAAATGACTCCATGAGTGACCTGAAACTGTTGAGCAGTGAGCAGTTCCCTCAAACACAACTGACCTGAAGCCATCTAAAACCCCAGATGGTGACAATGAAAAAAGATCCAGGAGAAACACTGATAGACAAAGTACAACTGTCTTTTTTGGCTTCCAGCCATGACATAAAACTCAATACCATCCCTTAAAAGAGGACGAAACATAGAATCATAGTCACGCAAAAACATTTTTCACTGAATGCATTTTGGCATACAATTGCTACAAATGTGATTAGTGAACATGTGATCACTTGCAACAAGTGTGCGTGCCAAAGTTTATTTTGCACAAAATCTGGTGGAAAGCAAGCTTTAGCCTAAGATTCCAGGAATATTCCTGTTTCAAATCTGCTTTCCAGAAGATGGAAATTCAAATAATGACGCTGTGATTGCATCTTAATTGTTTAACTTTGCTATAGATATTCTTGACTAATTCTAATAATCTAGATGCAGCATTAACATTTTATTATAACAACCCAGGTAGAGGGCAAGAAGGCAAGCATGAACAGTAGCCCCTCCATCTACAATCTAGTCTTCATAGCTGCTAGAAGCTATGAAGACTCATAGCTCCATTTGGGAAAAGGAGACCCTAGTACAGTTCTCCCCTTGCTGAGGGATAGCAAACCCACATCTCACAGCAGGTTTGCATTAAGCCCAGGATATATGTTAGTCAGGCAGGAGAGCGCAGTTGGAGCAACCTGGAAGATTCACTTCCTGTTGAAGCCACTCCAGGAAAGAATTTGGTAATCTATGTGACAGAAGACCTAGGATATGCAAAAAACTGGTGACCTATTTTTGTTGCTACCAACAAATAGTCAAGCTGACACTGCAGCCAAGCACCCAGACCCCTGGAACAGGACAAAATTTCAGTAACACCCTCCCCCCAATACATCCCAGTTGTTAGTGTTAGGTTCTTATTTCTCAGTGAGTTTGTGCACACTTGTCTCCCTACATTGGTTCACAGAACCATGTGTTGAGGCACTCAGTTGTACTTACACCCTTTCTGGGAGTTACAAATAGCACGGCAACTGACCTTTTCTCTGAGGCCAAGTGCTTAAAGTCTAGACCTGCAAGTCACTAGTTTCTAGACACCTCAGTCATTTGCTGGCTCTGCTCCTGAGAGCCATATTTCAGATCACTGAGCATACATTAGAAAAGATGACTTTCACTTACTACTGACCTGAATCATATTTGAACCAGTGACTTAAGGTGAAAGGCTCAGGTATTTTACTGTCAGTCTGAATCATACAGACTCTAAGGCAGGACATTTCTCAAAGGAAAAGACTGAAAAGTTTTGTTGGAGGCCAAAACCTAAGTATTTTAAAATAGTCTATGCATATTTCACTGTTAACCAATTTAATTAATTTCTGAATCTTCTACGTAAACCTGCTTTGTGATTTGTCTGTAAAAATAACAGCTATTCAAAATTATTTTTTCAGATGCTAGGTTGAAATAAAAGATAAGTATTTTATAACAAGTATTTTTTTGCTTCAGCAAGCTTTGTGGGGTTAATAGGAAATGTCCAGGTAAAGAAAACACAGCTTTGTTTTCAAAAGCAAGTATTCATTGTAGATTCAAGTCTTAACATCTACTGTGTCTATAATCAGGCTAACAGAGCTCTTGTCCTTCTCTTTGTTTACTAAATGTACTGGTGACCCATTTCCTGTGGCCATGGAAGTGGCTTAAGTGTGGTTATGAAATGCATAGATCAAACATTAGATGTCCATAAACACAAGAGATCCTGACCCTACTATTTAAAAATACATAAGATTTCTTCCCTTTTTTCCAAGCTGTACTGACAATTGTTAATCCCCATCAGATGCTAGGAAAAACTTCTAACACTGTTAGGCACCAAGTACATTACTTCTTATCCAGTTCTCTGGTCCATGAAAACATTTCTACATATCTTTAACAAGAGAAAATTAACATTAAGCAAATATTTGTTTGCCAAATCAGGACCTAGGTCTCAAGTTGTATTGGTATCTGCAATTTCACCTGACTTCGTAAAAACTGCAACTTTCAGTCCCTCATCTTTCCTTAGCATATACTTTTTTTCATTCATATAATTTTGAAGGTGCTTGTGTAGAATTAAATTTTCACCATCATTGCCCTCAATTCACAACACAAAGTCAAGATCTGATGGCAGAAAACAGAGAATCTCATGAGGTACAGCACACATAAGGGAGAATAATGTCTGTTTTTCTGCACTCTTCAGAGTCAGGACTGGACACGTAGCTGTAGCTCAACACAACAGTCCCCTGAAGCATAGAAGTGGCTTTGTGTGCACATTCAGCTGAGCAGTATGATTTTGAAGGTGCTTGTGTAGAATTAAATTTTCACCATCATTCACTCATTAATTTCAGCCAGTGCATCTACTCAGTTCTCACAATTCTATGTGTTGTGGAGAACTGCTAGAACAAAATGATCCTGGAAATAGCTGAAGGTTATGGGTTTGTTGTTGGGTTTTTGGGGGGGTGGTGTTTGTGGTTTTGGGTTTTTGTTTGTTTGGGGTTTTTTTTTAAAAAAAAAAAAAAAACAAGCAACCTTTCTTTCTCTCCCACCCTCCCATGACATGTCAGCAGCAGACACCTTTGTATGACAGAATTTGTGCACTCCAGCATAAGAGAACCAGGTTGCACTTTGAGAGAACCTGACTGCTTTTACAACAGTCATTTCTACTTTTATGGAAGGAGAAGCAGGTTGCAGGCTGGAACAGCCTTTCCAGACAGGGACAGACACAATGCAGCTGGCTGCTGTGCCCTTGTCACTGCAGCACTCCAGCCAACATTTCATTATGCTCAATTATGACAAGTGACATTGTACAGCTGCCATTCCCTGGGATCTTCACAAAAACAGAAAGTATCTCAACAAGCTCATCCAGCAGACAAAATCAGAAATTCTCAAACTGCACTAGAACAATACAGCTTGTATGGATTGTGTTTGGAACAATAATGTACACCCCATTATGCATTCCCCTCCATATGTAGGGTTTGCTAGAGGTCATAAACACTGATAATTCTGGTTACAATTCTGTTATTTTTGGCACCTTAAGTTACCTGCTGCAGGATATTGCTGTGAATACTATAGCTATTTGTCTAGTCATTAAGAAATGAGAGAAAGAAACCAAGTGCTTTCAGTCACTCCAGAGCAAGACCAAGGGGCATGATGCTCCCCAATACAGCAGGTAGCACCCCACTGGTGCCAGGGTGCCATGCAGAGGGGAGTTGTGCCCCCAGGCCTACCCATCTCTACAGCCTCTCCCCAAGGCTCTGCAGTTTGGAGCCTGGTTTCCTACAGGAGCAAAGCAAATTAACTCACACTGTGCATAAGAGTACATCTGTCAGTCAGTGTTTTTCACTAATTTTGAATTCAATGGCCAGTTTCAGTTAAATCTGAAAACATGAGAGAAGTCAGAGGTTAAATACTTATACATTTCATGGAACTATGGCCAGCAAAGGACGTAATTCCTACCAATTACCTCCTGAAAGGCTGTAATGTGAGCCCAGTTCATGATAGACAGATTCTGGAGTCTATGCAAGGTAGAGCCACTTCTGATACTCCAAACAACAAAAGCTTTAGTTGCTAGAAAATTCAAACCACAATACATACTCCATACAGAAATGTGACTTATAGTTCTGCTGATTGTAAAGATTTATCAGCTGTGTCTGCAGCACACTAACTTTCATGTTTATCTTCTATATTTCAAATATCATTCCAGGCAAAAAATACCTCCTTGAAATGCAATCTTTATGTATTTATTTTTTTCTGCTCCCTGCTTCAACAGAAGTGGCATTCTGGTGACATGAGATTTACAGTTTTAACAGGGTTTATAGTCAACCTTTACTCTGGTGTGGTAATTAACAGCTGTGGTATCAAACAGGGAACAGAAGGAAGCCTTCTTACCCCATTTCACAAAATTTCTGTTCATGTTTGGTGGAACAGATAAGCTTGTAGCTGCCCAACTTATAACCTACTGTTATGTGAAAAACTTCTTATTTTCATCAGTCTTGAGGGATCCTGGTTATATCTGATTCAATTCTTTCCATGGTCAACTAGAAAGCTTGCTGAGTGGTGGCAGAGAGTTCATAGCAGACAGTTCAGCTGTGAGAATAAGCATCTGAATCAGATTGGGCTTAGTTTTGTTTGGCTTTTTTTAGCAACAGCCAACAAAAGTTGTGTCCAACCCATTAGTGACCTGCATTATTATATTATGTTTGTAAACATGTGATTTACATCAGGGAAAATAGCTTCCATTATTGTTACATACAGGAGTAATACAACAGTCAAAGTGAGTCTACATACTATGTCAGCATACTGGCATATAATGGCATTTCCAGGTTTCCAACATAAAACATTATTAGTTATTTCCTTCTCAGAAATGCATCATGATATACCAATTCTTTTTATTATTAAATATATTTTCAAAATATGACAGCTATTACAACATTTTACAACAAAATACTAAAGACCAAAGTGAATTTCACAGTTCCCCGACAAAGGTATTGTTCAGCCTGTGGACAACTGCTATTTCAAAAGGAAGACTTCCATATTAAAAAGCAAATAAAAATAAAAGTAGTAACAAGAAGGAAGGAGACGCAGCTATAGGTACAAGAAATAACCTATCAAAACTCAGTCAGGAAGCTTTGATTACATCCAATGTTCAAAACCTAGTATTCCAACTGCAATGCATCCTTTTCCTTCTCAATGATTTCCTCTGGCAGGCTTGCCACACAGTTTTTTCATATATTTTTGATCTTTTATTTTTAGCTGAATAAACCAGTTGGCTCCCTGTCTCAACACTCCCACAATGTCACCCTCAGTGTTAAATTCTTTAGCACCTAGTTAGTTTTTCTTTCTTGCGTCTCTACACAGTACTAAAGCCAAGAGAACAAAAAGATCCAGATCAACACCTCCAGTTCCAGCTTGCTCACAAATAAAAGTAGTTTGCCAAACTTGCACCTTAAATGATCCATCAAAGTTTGAAAACACAACATTGCTAATGAAATTTTCTTGAGTTTTTAGAATTGTTAAGGATTAGTAGTTTCTCCAAATATCTAGCAAATTCACTTTGGAAGTCTCACTATTAGGGTCTCAGCCTTTTTTCATGCAACATTGCTCCCTATGTATGAAATATTTCTTAGTATAAATTTAATCATTCTTACACTGATGTTTCCACACTGAGCTTTCACCTTCTCAATCTGTTTTTTCATCTTGCATATTAATCAGATTTAAGTAGTCATTCTGCAAGTGCTGGACAACACTTGCCAAGCTATTCTATTGTCTCTGAAGGGATTCTCATGAACAAAAGTGAGGAGCTGAAAACATTTGCAAGACCATAGCCTTATTTTACACACTAATGCAACATCATCTCAGATTAACACAGTATCAATTATAGCAACACCACTATATCCCTGGTGGTCTTAACACTAAGATGTAGAGGTTGTTTTGAGGAGTATGGAGAAGAGAAGCAAGGGGAAAATCTGCAAAGGACTGCTGTAGACTTTTGTATGATTTTCAATACATTCATATTCTCAAAAGTCTTGTGCCCCTTTGAAACAACTGTTGTTTCATAATCCCAGCAAAACAGACGTATCACTGTCCTTGCTTCTTCTGCCCCCAAAAGACTTTTAAAATATTAAACTGAGTACAACATGGTGCACCGGTTGCACCCACATTCTTTCTATTTAAGCTGAGCAAATGAAGATGAAAAGGCAGTTTTGGTCCCACCTTATACCAGCACATGAAGGTTAGCTTTTATGAAAGGAGTTTTAACACTGTAGTAGCTATTTTCCTTTGAGCCAAAAAATAAAATTACTGAGGCAAAGAAGCATCTCTTGGAATAAGCTATATCACTGAGAGAAAATCCACAGCAGTGTGTTTTGATGAATGGCAACAGAGAAACATGACTTTAACAGCATAAGGCTCATTAAAAAAACCCACACAAATAAAACCACTTTCCAAAAATGGAATTTTACCTTTTCACCTTAGATTCCCAGAGCTCACAGTACTACTGATCATCTTGCCACAGCTTGACAAGAGGCCACTGTGTCATTTGTTAAAGATGCAAGTTGAAGCATCTATCCTGTTTATCCAACAATCATCTCTTAATCCTTAACTAGAACATCTTCACTTAAACTTAGTTTAAAACTTTATAGTCATGAGAGAGAAGAGGAACATCAAAAGCACCCTATGACTAACCTTGATTTCTTAAACAGCTTTGAGGTGTTCTTGATATGCATGTAACTGTTTGCCTTCTGAGGCGTGACAAACACCAAAATTGTGATACGAATGTGACAGTTGTCTCAGCGGTATTGAGAATAACTGTTTATGATCCTAAACATGGTTTGAATTACAGAAGAGGAGTTTCTGAAATTGTAAAGCTTAGAGAAGTATTAATACTGACACCTGATGCCATTTTAAGAATTCAGATGCCACTTTTGCATCTGAACTGAAGCCACCCTTCCCTTTTATATTTTCAGTGCTTTATGTCCCCCTTGTGTCACAGAAACTGGTGTTTCTGATATTTAGTACTGTTTCTATGCCTTGTAGCCATTCATCATGACTAAATTCCTCAGCAGCATCCAAGGAACCCTGTAAGTAAATGTTAACTAAGTTAAATAATAAATGCAACTGTTTAAATTGGTTCAGGCTCAAAAGATGCTGCACTCAGGGGCTGGGTCCCAGATCACCTCCCCAGAACCCTGCTCTCCAAACAGCACCCAGCCACCTCGTGCTACTCCCCAGGCAGTGGTGCCCCAGCCAGTCCCAGGGCCACTGCTCCTGGACCTCACAGGTGGGGACAGCCCTGGCTCCTGATCCTTTCCCCTCACCTGTGCCCTGTTTCCACATAGCTGACTGTGACCCTCCCCAGAGAGCTGGCACACTACTTTCTCCAACACCACAGACCCCACACAGCTCCTCCCAGGGAAAGCAGCTACACCTGTCACAGCCATCCAACATCCCCCATGTCCTCCATCCTTCACTGCCACAGGCAGAACCATCTCCACCAGAACTTTTATTCCATATAATTTATTGTGCCAGCTAGCTCACACCCCAATCACCTGTCAGCTGCTGATAGAAAAAGAGAAAACACACACACTTATGTACATACCTCTCCTCCCCCTTGCCCAGGCTCTGCTGGCCTCTCTTGCTCCCAGGTTTCCCTCCATCCTGCACAGTTCCCTCAGCAAAGCATCCAGCTGGCCAGAACCAGCTGGAACCAGCCAGTGCAGCTGCTGCCAGCCCCACAGAAGCACAGCACACCCCTCACACCTGTCAAGGCAGGAAATGGTGATGCCTCTGCCCAGCACCAGCAGCCACTTCACAGCCAACTTGTGGCCACACAGGGATGGACACAGGGTAAGGAGGTGACCCTGGCCACAGACATGAACTGGCCAAAGTGGTGCATTTGACTTGCCTTAGCCAAGCAGGAGACTAATATGTAATGCATTTTTTTTTTTTTTCCACTGCTTCTGAGCCCATAAGACGCCAACCGCCCCAGAGGATCTGCCTTTCCTTCTTCCTCCTGACAGGAAATCCAAATAGAAAGTTTTAAAAAAATTCCCTATGATTAATTTTTCTTAGGGTCTCAAAACAGCAATGTTGTTTGAAAAGTCTATGGTCGGAAAGTATACCCACTTGAATCCTAATTATACAAATAAAATATATGCAAGCAGTAGCAAAAACAAATCTCCAAACACCACTAATTCAGTCAGAGCTCTACATGTATGTGGTCTGACTAAAACAACTTTCAATCCTCTTTGCTTAGGATCTTCTTGACTCAAAGAGGACTAGAGAGCTGTATTTAATTTCAGGGCTTTAGCACAGTCCAGCTTCCTTGGTTCTCTCATTCTCCCTTAGCAATGTAAATAGCCTGTACATAACTCAGTAAATCATCCAAATCGGCATTTCTGCAGATACCTGCTAACACTATATCACAAAAATGCACAATTTTAACTACAATAAACACAAACTAACATCAAACCTTTCACAGAGGAAAATGGATACAACCTTCCATGCATCACAACTCCATTTAAATGCAGATTTCAGGTATCTGCTATTCTTAAGTATCCTTACACTTTGAAGGTGGACTCTCTAGGAAGCAATTGCTTTGTCTTGGCTACACCTAACCCCATCTTTCATTCTTGTTAAAGAGAATCATGCTCTAAGCCCGAGCTTAAATCATGAATCTTTTTTATAAAAGCACAAGAAAAAAATTAAAGTGCCTACTGTCTAAAGTCCACAGAAAATAGCATACACAAAGAGAAAAGGAAGCACAGAGAACAGGCAGTAAATGTTATGCCTTTAGCTAGCATGAAGAGCACTTGACTTATTTTGAAATAAGTGCAGAATGAAAACTGCACCCTGAGTACTTCAACTAGGCTTCAACATCTTGGGCCTTTACCTAGAAATATTGTAGCTTAAGTGTTTAAGTTTGTCCAAGTACACTTCCCCTTCCACACACACAGAAGTCCCAGGTCACAAACTAGAAGCATACTCAGTCATTTGAAAATCTGTCAAGACCATCATAGATATCCTGACAGTATGGTGACCCAGAAGACATCATAAGCCACTAGGAATCACTTTAACCCAAATATCCTACAACCAAAGAACTAAAAATAGCCCTAAGACATTTGCATGATTCCCAGAGCACTTCCTCTATACAAGAATTTCACCCTTCATTGCACTTCATTATATTTTTCTTCTACATATTTCCTAGTATTATTACTAACAAGGCCACTTTAATGATGGCCACAAAGTGTTGGCTGCTGGGTCATACTAAATCTCATCATTGTTCTTATTAGGGAATTTATTATTAGTGAAATATCGAGACATAAGAATTGAATGCTGACAAAATCAACTTTTACTGCTAACATTCATCTGTTACTTGGATCACATCTTCCAGTATTAAGGCCAGGTCTACTTATAGAAATCTATAGGCACACAGCAATATTTAAGCTCTGAACAAGCCATGCTGAGCGTTTATAACTGCTTCAAAAGCTCTGACTAGGCCAGATTAACCTTCAGAGAACCACCCGACTTCCAATCATCTCCATTTATAATGCAGGACCCAAGATAAAATTATCCTGGAAACTATTTTCCTGACATTTGTCTAATAAATGCTTAACTCCATCTCTGTAGTAATACAGAATTTGATGGGAAAGATGGGCCTGATCAACAAAGCTTTTGCACTTTTTTTTTGGAGATGCTTTACAGCAAAGGAGAAGAGTATATGCTGGGACTGAAGCCATGTCCCATTTTGCCAAGTATCTCATCTACCTTCTCTGCAGCACAGATTCTAGAGGACATTCTTAAAGCCTCATATTGTTTAGTTAATAACCAACTGCAAATAAATCAGCTCTAAACAAAAAGTCCAGACTACAGCTTTTACTTTGAAATACTTAATACTGTCAGGTAACAGTTCTCATTTGAACCATAAACTAAAAAAGCATTACTTTCTTTTATAATTTTATAAACATGTAGTTATATATCTTCTGTTCCTGAACCAATAGATTCAAGGTCCTTCATGAATTATAGCAAAGTCTTTTTCTAGCAAGGTCTTATTTGACCATCAGTACCCAACTCATTTCTTTCACTACCAGAATTAACAAGTACAAAATTGGTAACCAAGAAGCCATATTTAACCTTTCAAACAAGACAGACAGTACTAGCTGTGTCATTGTATTTCAAATATCAGAGAGAAGGTAAAAAGTGAACCTTCAAATACAACTGAAATATCTCAGAATTGTTTTGATACCCTCTACAGTAAGAGAAATGACTCAAAGAAATAATTTTTTTTTCCTTAGGAAGAACCATCAGCATCCTCCATTAATTACAGAGGAATAAAGAAGTAGGACATAGCTTTAATAGCACAAGACACTTCTCAAAAAAAATTATCACTTTACCATATGCTGAAGATTAAATCCTTTCTTGTAATACTTGTTAAAGAAGTCTTCTGAACATCCTGACAAAATGTCATTGGATGACACAGCAGAAAATGTACCAGTCCCATTTCTATACTTCCTACTTCTTTCCTTGCAGGTTGGTAACACCTCAACTTTGACTTGAGATATGCCACTGCCCATTACATGCTTTCAGGTAACTTAAATCTGTGGGAAATGTAAAATCACAGGGCCTTGGTTGCCTACATACATCTCAAGCTAATTAAATGCCTTCACTGACAGCAGTAACAGACCTATTGACATTTTATGAGAACTGGGTACAGGAAGACTGAATACTTAACTTGAAATTTATGCTACATTTCTAAAGCCTTTCATATACCTTACACACACCAGGATCTGTGATACTAGAAAATGCAGAAAGCTCATAAAACTTAACATTGGTAGTAATATTTGGGTTTACAAGCAAGTAAGATAAACAATTTGTAGACAATTAGAGATAGAAGTGTTAATTTGGATAGCTGCAGAAACCAGTAAGCAGACAAAAAAGTGACAATCTTGTGGTTTAAGTTCTGCCTAAGGCCACCTTGAGTCTATCTCAGGTACTATGCAGTGCTGCTGTTTGCACAAAACTGAGGAAGCAAAGATGAAGAATATTTTTACTTTTCATTTCCTAAGATCTTTGCAGAAGAAAAGCAAATAGAAATTTTCATATGTATTAGTAATTCTGCGCAGTAAAACCCCTTCATTGTCTGAGAGAGAAGAGACATTGACTTGAGAGCATTTTGAATCTTCTGATGGATATATTCTCAGTTTGGTTTAGTAATTCCCTTTATTAATTTTAGCTGCATAAAAGGTACCTTGATATTTCTAGGAAAAAGCTAAGGAAACATCTCTTGACTCTGACATGGAATCATGACTAATATTTTATTGTTACCACTACTCACGCAAAAGTCATTCACTTCATCTTTATACAACCTTAAAGTGATACCTTTGTGTGACAGTCAATTTTTACTTCTTTTAAACTTTGTAGCTATCCTAACTGCCATTATTTAAATGTTTCATTGGTTTGCTTCAATTGCATTACCTAGCCTCATTGTTGAAAAGTAGATCTTACTTCAACCTCTGTTGGGTTGGTAGCAACCTTAAAATACATGTTTTGGAGGGTCATGGGAAAAGAGGTGGGCTTTTCTTTAATGAAGAGAAAAACAGCAGTTAGAAAAGTTATTCCCACTGCCAAGAACATGGGTTGTGTTCCACGGTCTTTTTCAAAATGCTTTCAACTTCTCAAATGTTTTCCCCGAAACATCTGCCCATAGGCTTTTGAAAGCTTAACTTAGTAGAAATAGCACACATAGCAACACAGATAGTGTCCTCCCTGGAGACTCTGCTGTGGGATAAAGTAACAGATTGCACCTGCTCTTTCAGTGACCTTATCCTGTCTTCTTGCCTTCCTTAATTCATATCCATATCACCTAAAAGAAACAGCTAAAATGGGACCAAGACAGTGCATCAAGCTGATAATCATCACCCTTCCTCTCAACAAACCCACAATCAAGGTCAATCTAACAGTGATTCCCCTCAGTGTTCAGAGAGCAGGAAAGCAGCTGTGCCTCCCCCCAAACCTCTGTCTTTGATGGTCCTAGGATTGCCTACAAAGCTCCGGGAGCCCTCAGGCTAACACAGCCTCTCAGACTTTGAGGCATGGATAGCCCGTCTGGTTCACAGGGCCCTGTCCTTAAACACAGTCTAGTCTTTGTTTCAAATGAGGCATCCTCCAGACTTTTTATGCAGCTCAGTTCTCATGATGGTAGGATTACTGTGCAGATACCCTGCCTTCTGTATTAGGGACAGAGCAGCTTCCCAGGGCTGAGCCAGAAACTTGCAATGATTTTTCCATTCCTACCTTCAGGCTCCAATTTTCCTAATCTAACACTGTTAGATTCAGCTATTACCTGCCTGAGTTAGACTACTTCACACAGCAGTTGCCAAAGGGCTGTTAGGCACTACAACAATGTAAATATAACCAATCTGACAGTCACAGAAAGGGTCCACATCCAAAACTCCACCACCAACTGAGTTTCACATTATTAGCTTTTTTGATTCTCCCTCTCCCACTGCTAAGTCCCTCCTTCTGTTAAATTTTCATATACTCACATACAAAATTTTCATATACTCACATACAAAAAGCCCCATGTCTCTGAAGCTGTTCACTGTATTTTCTCCGCCTGAGCCCAGTACAAGACAACTGCTTCACTACCAGAAGAGCAAATGTAAAAAGAAAATCAAACTTTATGCCACAAAAGAGTCCTACAAGTAGTGAGGTGATACAGTGACTTCAGAGATATGACATTTCTTTCAATTTTTGATACACTTCCTGCTCAAGTGTTTCTATTATGAGGTGTATCAAGGTAGCATTTAATAGACCTATGCCTGGACAGATGTAGGTTTTCATTTATTTTTGAGGCTATTTTCACAAAAGCATTACATTTCCCCGTTTTATCACAAAGCTGATAGAGTACTTCAAGTACTTAATCTGCAAATTATGAGTTACAATTCAATTGCCAGCACAGGAAACAATGGACCACCTTTAGTTGGGAACATCATCCTCCCCTCCTCTTCTAACACTGGAAGAATATGACAAATGAGTCATTACAGAAAATGCTAAGCAACCCAAGTACTGCACTAAACACAGTTTGGGAGCTTGTTTTCCTCTGAGGACAATAAATTAGTGACAATCTGTAGTTCTCCATTTAATCTGAAGAATTGTATTTCTATTAGAGAAAATGTCAATTTCCTTCCATCTTGCTTCTTCACCTCTTCCATAATGTCCCACAATATACCTCCCAAATCTCTACCCAGGTGTGATGCAGAGCTCATAACAGGCTGTATTTTTCAGCTATTGAAGAAGCCCCTGCTCCCCACAGGAGCCTGCCCAAATAAGTTTTCAAACATAGGCAAAATCTTAAAGCATTCTAAGAAACCAAAGATGGCTCAAAGAACTATAGTTACCGCTGTATCTATTTTCCTTCATCCCAATAGCTCTGGAAGCAGCAGTGGCTTGTGGCTGAGAGCCCTGGCATAGTCTCTGCTCTATAGTTGCACTGCTGGTAGGAATAACGCCAGTGAGAAAATAACAGCTACCATACAGAAAAGAGTAACCACTATTTAAAGAGAAGGGAGGAACTGCAACTTTATAGCACAGATAAAAAGCCACAGACAGAAAACTAATCTGCATCTTCATAGTAAGAAAGCAAAACAGAGGTGCCCAGACCTTCTTGAACACACAGATTCCCTTCTTATGGACTCTAGCAAGCCAACCCAGCAGCATTTAATAGTAGCATTTTCCCCCCTTACTGTTTAAGCAGACAGCATACTCTTCAGAAGAAAGGAAGATAGGCCCTAGACACTCAACACCCTCCTTATAATACTTTATACTTGATAAATATCCTTGAGTTTTTTGCTTAAACATTATAAAACAAACAAAACCAACAACCTCCAAAAAGTCTCCCAAAACAATACTCACCCCTTCACAGCAATATAACAGTTCTTAACAAGGAGCTCACCTTTTATCTCCTCCCAGTTCACCATCTAATAATTACTTCACCTGAAGAGCAGCTGTTTTCTCTTCCACCCCCACATTTCACCTAAAAGAGCCAGCCCACATTGTATCAGTAGGTTCATAAACAACTTAAATAAAATGGGAGAAGATTGATTGCACCTGTTGCATTCATGTTATACTCTCATCAATGCTGATTTAACATTTGTGCTTGTAGCTAGTCATGCAGTGTGGCAGAAGACATCTTTCTTAAAAATACCAATAAACCAAATATATTGCCCTAGGCCCTAATTGCAGATCTCCTCAGGAACAGAATAAGAAAATCACTTGTGTAAATTCAGTCTTGTTTGGAGCCAGCTATAACTAATCTCCATCGATTAGGAAGAATCCTGAAGTGCAGCGAGTTTTGCCCTTCTCCATTTTCTGTTTTACAGATCACTTCTTCAGTTTACTTAGTTAATGTGGGAAACTGTTTATTGACACTCTAACTCCTGTATTCCAATTAGTTCTTAAAGCATTGTTGATCCAAGTTTGTTATTTTATCTGTATCTACTTTGTGGGCTGTTAAAGACCTTAAGCATGTTGCCCTAGATTTCACTTTCCCCATATTTGACAGATCCTGACTTTCAGGCCCTTTGACAAATTGTTTTGGGGGCACTTCTTTAGGCAATGCTTGTCTGGGTATGCTCAATAACACGCAAAGCCTTCCTCAGAGCTCAGCAGTGAGAAGCTGGTAGTTATCATGCTAGCCTCAGGGCTCCACAGCACTCAGATACAAACCAATCCTCAGTCCCATGTGTGAGCAGCTCCATCTAAGGGCTTTTTGGGTTTCAAAGGACAATGATCAGCACATGGTTGAGAACTGATCTCTGGTTTTAATTGAGATTTTATTCTGTTCAGCACTGGGTATCATCTAGGAGCCTACAATTTGTTGCATTCCTGTTCTAAGCAATCTTTCTGTTAAACAGGAGGTGAGTTCAGAAAACCCCTTTTCTCTTCAGCATTTCATTTAGTATTTTGTTGTCCTGCATACCCACTGGGGTAAAAAGTAATTACACTGTACTATTTTGAATGAAACCTTACCAGTCCAACAACATCCCAAACGATGAACATGATATAGCTCTTCTGGTAATTGGTAGCTCAGCTAAAAGTCATTGCTGTCACTGATGATAATTATCCATAATAACTTGAAAAGGAAACAGTTATTGCTGTACCAAACCACTCAGTGGCTCCTAGATTTTAAATTCCACTGCAGTTACATTATTTTGACATACGTGAAGTGACGCATCAGAACAAAAAAAGCACATTTAAAGCTGAAAAATACCTTTTCATTCTTCTTACCCTATTTCTGTATCCCTGAAGAAAATTAAAGCTTTACCTTTGATTCCTAGCTGTGTATTGTAGCAGTCATATTGAAACAATCAGTGGAATCTAGTTTCCTTTTCATTTTCTCAACTGCAGCTACCCAGACGCTTGAGTCAGAAGATAAATTAGGTCAAAAGGACAAAGCTATTCATTATAACATATTATGCCACTAATCAGCATCTATAATAATATGATGCTTATTCTTGCAAAGATTTTTGCAAAGAAATTAGCAGACAAATAGGTAAGTTCAAATTAATATATGGGTTTATGATAAAGTGTCCAATGAAATATTGGGAAGAAGGAATCGTAAATCAATGAATAATAACTACTGTTTTGGTTATTATAAGGCTTTGGTTTAGTTGGTTGATTGTTGTTTGTTTGTTTGGGTTTTTTTTTCCCCACAAATTGCCTTCTGGAGGAGGATATTACTATTATCTCAGATTTTGCCTGCATAAACTGGGTCATGGAGAGATACCCGTGACTTATCCCTGCTCATCCATCAGGCAGAGTTGAAAATATGTAGAAGTCTGTTTCTAGAGAAAAATCTTCTCATCACCATGTGCAGTGTTTGAACAGCTGTTTTCATTACAATCAGGTTCAGTTGAATGGGCACGTGTCATCCTGAATTTACTGTAGTTTGTCTGCTTCCTTCCATTGATGCATCCTCAATGTACCCCTCTAACTGGAACAAATAATAACTGAGGTTTTGACTAAGGCTGAAAATAACTGAATTGTAATGGCGAGCCCCACATTACCTTTCAGAAGGACACCAGTGTATGTGGCTCAGGGGAGAGCACTTTTTAGCATTTTTTGCAGTCATTCACAAATCAAAATGTGTGAAGCACACTGCATATCCCATATATTTAGGCTCACTGTAAAGGTGATATTTACCACCTACATTGTTTAGCAAACAAGTACCTAAGAAAAAGAACCAGCCTCAACAATAATGAAAGGTAAATAACTGGAAAACTGCTCTGAAATTCAAATTACCTGGTTGGGAATAATGTACCAAAGCTGATAAAAGTTTTCCCCACAACAATGAAAATCAGTAACTCTGTCCTAGCAAAACCAGGACAGTATGTAAAAAATCCATTTAAATTAAGTACATGCCCAAACGACTCCAAAGAAATAAAACGTACATTTACTGATTTCTGTGCAAATGAATTTCTTTAATGGTACCTTAATCAATCTGAATCTAGAAATTACTTAAAATAAAAATATACAAGTAGAGAATTTCCAAAGAAAAGTCACTAAAATAGCAAAAAACCGTAACAGCTTCACTACAGAAGGAACTTACCCTGACAGTGTTTCTGTATAATTTTTCAAACCCTTCCAAAATAGGCTTATTCATATCTTAGGTTTTGATTTGCTAAAATTTAAAAACGACTATTTCTTTGTAAGAAGCCTGTATCCATTCTGCCTGGAGTAAAACACGAAGAAGAGGAAGGGTAATCCTTTAGAACTGAGATTGTTAGGGAACTTGTCCCTGTAGGAACTAAAATTCAATACAAGTCAAACTTGTCCCTGTAGGAACTAAAATTCAATACAGGAACTAAGTCCCTGTAGCCAACTAAAATTCAATACAAGTCAGATGTTTCAGTCTCCTTGCAAAAATCTCAGCCTAGTTTTTGATGTTTTGTAGTACCACCCAATCTCAGTGTTGACTTCACACAGTTAAGGAAAATACACCGAACTTGATTCACAACATTATCTGTACATTAACATACAAAGGCTTAGCACAGTCTGTTAAAGCTACACATGCCACAGAAAATGCTCATGTTCTGGTCTATTAGATTACTTGACAGGTTATATATGGTTCTTTCACTTGCATCAAGACAGTCATTTGAAGATGAATGCACCAGAGGAAACTATGAAAGTGCATAGGGGATTCAGACAGGGAAGCCAAATCCAGAATGAACTCAGCACAGCATACAGATCTGAATGATTTCGTTAAGGACCTCTGGAGTTTCTCTGCTTTCCCCTGCACATCAGGGATCTCTCTGGTGCCTAAGGAAACTTTGAAAGTAGCAATGTCTGGTGAAAAGAGAGAAGCCACCACAATTTTTTCCATTGGACTCCAGAATTCCACTGTGTCCAGCAGGTGCCTGGGGAGCAGGAGTGTGGAATCAGCTGGAAGCAGCCAAATCAATATCCCCTTAGCAGAATAAAACTGTTGTGTATGTTCACCAGCCTGCATTCTCATACACCCCCTTCACACTGCTCAGGCAGTAGATTTTTGAAGATTAATAACAGCCAAAAAATTCAGCATCAGGTTCAGATGTTGACAAAAAAACAGATCATAACAACACTGAATCCACTGATCTTAGCTGAACCTGGTGTTTGCTAAGCAATCTCCTGATTTTTATCTCAGCATTTTCAGTTGAGGAAAGTCAGCCTAAAATGAAGCATAGAAAACAGGAAAATTATTGTAAGGGAGGTGTATGTTTTGATACTTTTTTTTTTCCTTTTTAACTTCAAAGGGCTTTCTGCATCTGCACATAATCAATGAATTCCTGGCTCTAAAGATACTTGCAACTCAATCAGCAAACACACACCTGGAGCTTCATTTTAAAATTCATATAAATTTTCCTTGTGCTGAGATCCTCTGTGGTTATTCCCACATTTCTCTTCCGTATCAGCCTTTCTATTTACTTTTCCTTACTACCTATAGAAAACAGAAACCACATGGAAGAAGGTGGGTTGTTAAAGCCTCCAGCACTCTAAGGGAGAGAGCATTTGCATGAAAACTCTGTCCCTCAAAATGCTGCCTCTGTAAAGGCATCAACAAGTAATCAAATTCTGGCAAATCTTGAAACTTACTCTTCTTTGACTTTCAGTCTGAAAAATTAATTTTCTGTTTGAGCTTATGCCTGGAATGAAACATTCATAACACTGATGGGGCTAGGATGCTACATTGAACACAAGGAAGCTATGGTTTGATGATTCAGTCTTCAAAATATTAAATCTCACCATAAATTTTCCCTTGTAAGACATACTTACAGAACAGCAGGGTAACCCCATGGAGATGAGATCCAGATAAGTAGTATGTCAGCACAGAGTAAACCCGAGTCACATAGGAAAGAAAAAAAAATGTTAGAATGAAGCGATTGAAGGGAGGGAAACTACTTTGTTCTGATTTAAAAAATCCTTGGATAATTCTTCACTTATCTTGTAAGCTACATCTTTGAGGAGGATTGATGCAATTGACTCATTTCTGATGTTGTTTAAAATGGGGATAGAGACAGAACAACAAATATTATGGCTTTTAAGATTCTCTTAAAATGAAAAACAAAAAAAACCCCAAAAAAACCAAACAAGAACACTTTCAAAGCCTGGAGCAGTAGGACCTGCCCAACAATTCTGAAGGATGATTTTATCTCTGAGTGCAGCAGAAAGGACTGTTCTCTTACATGTCTCTGCTTGCCTTGTACACAACTAAGGCTCCCAGTCCTTCAATCAAGACATTTCTCTCCTTACCTGGCAAGAATGGTAAAAACAGTGTCACACAGCAGCATTTGCTAAGTTCTGTCAATCCCCAGTGCTGTGTTGCTGAAGGTCTCTCAGCCCCAACTGAGATGTTGAACAATTTTACAGCTTGTCAAAGCCCCTATCTGCCTTCAGGCTATATTTTAGCAATTCATCTCCCTTGCCCTATGTCTTAGTAGTCCAGGGGTAACACCAACTCTCTGCCAGACAGAGATTCCAATGGGTGTTTTTCCTGCAAGGGAGGGCAAGAGAGAGAAAAAGAGAGAAACAATGGAGCTCTGCCAGCTGCTTGCCCACAGGGCTCTACCAGAGCTGGGACATGACTTCTATTATCCGTGTTTGCTGCTAGGCTCTGCCTCTGGTGCAAGGTAATGGAACCCATACAGAAAAGAATGCACAGAAATACAAGACTGCAGAAAGCAAAAAGGGTTAAGCTCCTTAACTCTTCGATCTAATTCCTGGAACAGGAAACCTGATGATGCCTCCCATTTCAGGGAATGAATAACATCAGACAAATCAGCTCCAGAGTAGATTCTCCCTGTAAGATCTGTGTTCCCAAGCATGCTAAGAATATGCCCAATAACAGGGAGTCCTCTGAGGAGGCCTGAACTCTTTACTAGGAAGTAAGTATGTTGAGATGTGAGGAAAGCAACCTACTAGGAAAACATTAGATTCAGATGACTGATTTTTATGGGATGTGTTTACTGAATGAATTAAAGACAATCCATCAAGCCTCTCTTATGATGCAAAAAGCAGGCAGCAGGGGTACTAACTTATTGGTTGTGGGTAATTCTGCCATCTGAAGCATGCTCATTGTTCTGAACAGGGATGCTGAGGCACTGAAAATCTGTCAGCCGATTAGAAACATGCATATGCTGGCCCAGGGACTTAGCCAGTAATAGGCGCAGAGGATTTAACACTGCTAATTTTTTCTCCTTGGGAACACTCAACCTCTGATATAAGATGAGCATTTGAGGGGCAGCCCTCTCAGAGGTCAAAAACAATGCTTCACCTTGCCATTTGCCAGGGTATTGACAGATGATTAAGTGAGGAATTGCCACAGACTCTCCATGGAAGGAGGTGGCAGCAGAGCTTTTCTCTTGCTTGTTATAGCAACCTTGTGCCTACATAGCCAGGATTAATGTAGGAAGAGAACATGAGAGGTCTACAGCCCTCCAAGGCACCACACTCTGCTTAAGTTACTTCATCAAAACTGATCTGTGTCCTTCAGTCTCTTGGATGACAACATAATTGTGACCCTTCTCCCTGCCAATTTGTGAACTTATGGTTCTGAACTCATCTACTGAAAAGTTTCTAAAGCACATGAAGCATGGATTACATAAGGCAGTCTTGATAGCCCCAAAGTCTAAAACACTGGATGAAAGGATGATGAAGATAAAATTTCCAAGTGCAAAAACTTATCATGGAAGCCACTGCTCTTTTTAAGAAATGACACTGTGGAAAAAAAAATAAAAAAAATAAAAAAAAAAAATCCTCCAGAAAAAGGATACAAGGGAAAGGAGAAACTGCATTGAGATTCTCATTATTAACTGCAATCAATATTTGCATTATTTCTGTAACTGCATCTCCTAGTAATGGACCTCTTGTGCTAACTACTAATATATTAATTCTGAGGCATATCTGTGCAGTGTTTGACAGCCATTGTCATTAAAACATAAGGCACTTTGTAGCCTTGCCAACAGACGAAGCTTCTCCTTGTTAACCATAATTGGCATGCCACTGATAACTCTTTGCTCTCCAGGATGTCAGAGGAAGTGCTGTATGTCTCATTACTAAACCAAGTACTGCACTGTGGCATTTAAAAGGTAATAAGAACAATGAGGTGGTGTAAGAAATCCCTGTGATATTTTAGTGGAAAAACATTACAGGTTCCTGAGAAGTCCAACTCATACTTTTTTGGCTTTTTTCAGGTATTACTGTGAATGACCTTGCTGCCTCTCTTACACTTGCTGTGAAAAGGAAAGAATTCCTCTGAAGTCAATGGAATTGCATAGCTATAAAACTTGAGAAAGAAGAGATTGTAGTGCCTTGCACTTTTAACCAAATCTAAGATTGAATCTATTTTCAGACTCCAACAAAAGCAAAGAAGAGGAAAGTTTGCTTTATCTTGTTATTGAATGCCAACATAGTTCTTATGTCTGCAGTCAGACACACTTGGTAACTGGGTAGTAACATGCCTGTATGTGCTGTGTGTATATGAACTGCACATTTATAAAAATGAGCAAGACTTCACCTCTACATGGCTGTACAGAGTTTTGCTGAAAAAAATAACGAGGAGCTGACACCAGAAACCAATGTGCTGTACTGGGTTAGGTGACTGAGATCCCTCCTGAGCCTATATATTTGAATTCATCTATCTTTCACTGCTCATGCTTGCATGTTAATGTGCGTGAGGAGGGGTGATGGAAAAGTTACAATATTCTACAACACACTGATACAATTTGTCCCCCTTAACTCTGGAGAATTAGATATTACAGTGTTGTGTGCTCTTGTTCAGAAATGCAAAGAATCATCTAGTGTGATGTTTAGTTTCATCTCCTCTTCTTCGTGCAAGTGCTTATTTCTACTTTGCAATACAACATTCTGGCACTTAAAAAACTTGCTGTGGAGATATCTTAAAAAGGTGTTTAGTGGAGAAACAAAGTAGGTGGCTATTTAAAACCCAGGACCCTAACATCCCCATAATGGCATCAAATTACATCAGAAACTAGGTAATAAAAAAGACATATGAAATGAATGTTCTGTGCCAGTTTATATCCAAAGATCACGAAGTCCCTGATTCAAAACATGGCCCAGGTTGTGCCCTCTCTGAGAAGCTGCCATCAGAAAGAATAAAAAAGCAGCACATATTTCTTGAGTGGAAACTCTTTCAATATGTTTCATGAAGCATCAGAAGGTAAAAAACGGACAACTTAGAGCTTCAGATCAACAATACCAGGAGATTCTGCAAAGAGCCCAAATTTTTACAAGTTTTCTAATAAGAAAACAACCCTAGTTTGTTGCCACTTGAGCATTTTCCCCATTTCCTGAATTTAGACTGTGTTAGAGACATCAGTGCTGCCAAGATTCTGGAATGTAGCAGTAATAGTTTGACTTACTATAAGACATATATAAGCACCACTGAGACAGCAATGCTGCAGACTTCAAAAACCACAGCAGACATGCGTAGCAATATTAAACTAATTATCAAGACCATTGGTGACTTTCTCTTCCCATACAGTTTGTCTTTCTAATTACAGCTACAAATATACAACCTAGATGACCCACCTCCCATGTATATTCACCAAATACTGAAAGATCCCCCATGCAATTCTAGACACGATCAGCTGGTGGTTAACACAAGTCCTCTTTGGAGAATTGTCATCAACTCTAAACACATATTAACTAAATCCAAAGGTACTTCTGGGAGGCATTTAATTTTCTTGAGTCAACATAATCTCATCTAATGTCTGGGAGCATTAATCCTCCCACTGTGCCCACAACCCTGGGCAGCTACTTAAGGGCAGAGGACATAGCTCTCTGGTGCTCTGCATGTTGCATAACCATTTGCACTCATGAAAAGTGTGCTACTCTTACACTTTTGCAATACATTGCACCTGCCACAACCTGCTCAAAGCACAGGGAAAAAGGGAGTTTGGCATTTTCTTTGGAATTTGAACCCTTTCAAACCATGGATATGTTCACTGACTCTAGCTGCCTTCTCCCATTTTCACAACAGTGTGTAGCATTTTCTAGACACCATCTGACACTCCCTGAAAAAAAAATGTGCTTATTTAAAACAGTCTGCTCAGTGTGAATAGTGATTTGGGACAGGGAAGGCTCTATATTTTGCTTGTTTGTTTGTTTGCCATTCTTCACTGCACATATTTGCATAAAAGAAGGAATGTTGTATCATCTTCTCCCAGAGCTTATTCCTGATCTGAATCCTGTTGATGACAGCTTAATCATTTCCACAGCAACCAAGATCACGACATCAAATAGGGTATAAGCAGCAGGAACAGATGATCTCTGTGGAAACAGAGATCCTCTTCCACGTACACAGACTCTGAAAAACAAGAGAGAAACAGAAATACAGAAAATATCTGCCATGAAAATGTGATTGTTCTAACTGTGAATGGCAGTCATTTTTTTCTTTCTTTGTCTGTCTGCTGCTTCTTAACAGCACAACATTATGTTATGTTGTATGGTCTAAAACAGTATTAGTTGACAGGCCTAGCACTGGGGACAGACAGCATCCCTGGTCAGAGCTGGTAAGGCAGATTTATGTGCCATTCCTCTGCCAGGCACAGCCCATGTTTTAGGTGATTGCAAAGGTATTGTTCTTGGTCTGTTTGGCTTAAGCAACTTTTGCTGATTTTGATCTAAATCAGGAAAATAACTAAACTCATGACCCTAAGGCCTTACTTAAATTAATTTCAGGTGCTTTTACTTTGACGATATTCCTTTTTGTGATAAAACAAAAAAAAACAAAAAACTGTGTTCTCACTGGGGACACAATTTTATGTAATATTTCTGAATAAGCACCTCAAAATCTGACCTTGCAGTTCCTCTGGCAATTGAGTAGCATGCCACAATGCAGTATGTAGCAAGTAGACCTGAGCTTCTTGTCTCCAGAGCACACACTGATGATCAAAACATCAGAGCTCGGTTCCCATGTTAAGTACAAATTACTCAGTGTCTGAGTGTTAGGGAAAGCAGATCCTGCCCCTCTTAGCATATAGTGCAGTGCCATTCAGTGTGTAGGCTGCTTCCTTACTGCTTGTTTTGCATTCTGCACCTCCTTAACTTAATTGCAGCTCTACAGGTAGGTGGAAATAGCTGTATTTTTTGAACCCTTTGGGATGGATCACAGATGATTGCTTAGTTCAGGGATGGCCAATTGCATGCAACTCAGACTTATTTAATTTTACTTTCAATGGCAAGCTATGCTGTGGCTCAGGGTCACATGGAGACTCTGGTCAGGGACAGGTGTATGGTCATGTCAGATTGAATAGATAACATCAAACCTGCAGGTGATAAAATTGCTGAGGAAATGAATACCTGAAACAGGAATAAACTATGTAAAACTGCCAGCAGAACAGATTATTGATCACCTTGCCTCGTGTTTGAAAATTAATGCTATGGAGGGACAAAGAGCACTCCCATTCCCTCTTCAATCAAATAAATCTGATAAAGGCAGGAGCTGCTAAACTTAATATCTGTGGCCCTCAAGTGTGTGTTCGTGGTAATGCTGAGGGAAACGTGAATGCAGGCAGGCGTGCTCTCAGACTGAGGAAGGTAGATGCTAGAAAATAGATCAGCAAGCCAGCACAGGAAGCTGTCGCACAGGGACCAGTGTGGAGTAGGGAACATAACACTAAAATAGCTTTGAAATGTGCAGGCTCCTGGAACAGCCCCGAAGCACTATCACACCAGTTAAAGCAGAGCCTTTCACTAAACTGTCACCAAAGGTAGGGTGACAGCCCACAAGGTTTCCAGCAGGGCTTTTGCCTTTGATCCAGTCTCCTTTATTATTACATAAAGTCAGTTCATGTAGTGCAAACTGGGGCACAACTGAAATCCACCTCATTTTTTCAGTCAGGATGGTTATGGACTTAGATATTCTGGGAAATTTTGCCTGAAAAGCCACTGATAAGATTATCACATAAAGATTTGCACCTGTCTAGGTCAAATGCTACAGTGACATCTCCTGCCACTGCCTGGTGGTCAGAAGGGAGTTGAAAATTATACAGCAGGCTTTAGGCAAAGGTGAAAAGCATGAATGTCTCACTGACTAGAATAAGCCACATTGATAAAATTAGGGTTTGACTTTAGGGTCTTCAAAACAGCAGATAGTTTCTTCCCCAAATTTTTGGAGAGGACCAAATAGTGATACTTTTAATGAGTTTCACCATGAGCACTTATGTTTTTAAATCCTCTGCTGCTGGAATCGGCTGTTAATGTGAGAGATATGAGTCTCATGACAAACTGCGGGTGGTCAGCTCCCATGGAAAGACAAAAACAGAAGAAAATGTGTCTATATATAGTTTAAGGTATCAGAAAGCAAAGGATCACAAAATTTTTTCTAATCATTAATTTATAAAAGCTCCACAATGATTTTGGGTCTGGCTCATGAATTTTGCATTCCCCAGTGGCCTCTTGAGTGCTCAGAGGAATGCAAATCTGCCACTTTTTACTGTTGGCTACCCACAAATTCAGATCATTTATCAAATAACATTATACATGCTCACCCTGGAGTCTGCCCTATCATCTTTCTCATAGGAGATACTAGGGTAGCTGCACACAACTGTTTACTCACGTAGTTATTCTGTTGCAAGTAGCTAAGCCTCCATTGTATCCATAGATACGTATTTTTTAAAAAGGAAAATTTACCTGAAACGTGAACAAAACTATGTACAAATCTATTTGAATGGAGAAAACAAATCTTTCTATAATACTCTTCCTACAATTCAAACTTTATCAGGTTTTTTCACTGATTTTTCCCTTGTGCTCCAAGTGGAAAATGTTTCTTCCTGACAGAAGATATCTTTCTGAATGGCTGGTACATACAAGCATAAGCTTAGTCAGGAAGTTTCTATCAACAGCAAAATACCCAAAATACCCTTCCAGCAAAGCCTCCAAAGGACGGGGCCTTTGTTTGTATGCACACTTCAGGTAAGCACTATGAATATTCTGTGCAAAATCAATTACTTATTAACCAAAAGAAAGGTGTGATGTGCAGTGCAATTTCCCAATTATTGTTACTCTTGTCAACACATTTCCTCCTAGTCTACTTTTCATGTTGCTTCTAAATTTCCAAGAATCAACTTAATTAGCCACATTGAACAAAGACCCTCTGACCTATGTAAACAGGCACAGTTTTAAAGCATCCTCATTTCTTATCAGTGCCACGCAAAATATTCAGTTTACTAAGATACAATCCTCTGCTGAGAAACACGTTATTTAGGTTTCAGTGGTGGAGTAAGCGGTTTGCTGTAGCTCTTTGCTGAACAGCATGACACTCCTTGAGTTTAAAACAGTGCTTTGCCAAAAGGCCTTTATTCTCTATATTCACACACTTGAACAGAAAAAAAATGTGATATTCTGCACTGATATATTGGAAGAACTGTAATAGTCACAGCAAGCCTTGGGTGTGACAAAGCTGTGGCCCACTGTATCAAATGTGTCTCATTATTAGTAAATTGCCCAATGTTTACACATTTAAGATAATCTTTTTACCAGTTTCCCAGTTACAGAAATCTCTTTAAATTTCCTGAAAGAATTGACATTATATCTACACAAGTGGGCAAAGCCTTACATGAAAAATGCATGACCTGCAAATCTTATGGCCTCTATACATATGCTGTGTGAATGCAGGAGGCACTCATTGCACGCTGACTGGCAGTTTCAGCAGAAGCATCTTATCTGCACACTGACATGCATGTAGGAGGGATGCCTACACAGCCATGGTCTGTACCAACAGACGTGTACTGCTGCCAGTTGCACAACTTTCCCCAGGTCTGTCAATAAGGAAGAACGGACCTCTGGGAAAGGAGCAAAAAGAATCCAGGATGTCTCATTTCAAGAACAGGAGGACTACAAATTTTTAATGAGGCACATTTCAGTAGCTAAATCAACTGGGCACTGTCTAGTGATCAAATTAAAGCACTGAAAGTGGGAAGATGGGCTTTCTCTCATCTCTGCCAGAGATTCGGTGGCAAAAAGAGAAGGAAATCAGTGAAACTCCTCATTGCTTCTATTCCCAAAATGTACCATAGAAATGTTTATTAACCTCAGGGAAGGTTGTGAGGTGTTTGTAACTAGAGTGTGTCAGCAGTTAAGCATCTTCATGTGGAGAGAGTTAGAGTCAAAGAGGATCTGTAAATGCTACTGAAGACAAGAGCACTCCAAAGAAATATTCTTCACCCTTATTTTATCAGAGACTCACTTCCCATAATGCCAATATGAGCATCAAGGGCAGCACCCTCCTTCCCCATTTCCATTGTTCTGGAGAAATAATTCAGGTGTTGAAGTATTGCTTGGATGAACTGCTGGAGAACAGAAAAAAAGAGCCAGACTTCCCAGAGAAACAATGCATTTACATAAGGTAACTTGAATTCATGTAATAAATTTACTCAATTAGATTTTGAGGGTCCTAGTCTGGAGCTACAGATCTGTAAATAGCTCTATAGTGCTGTCAGTTTGTAGCAGCTGATGTGGCAAAACTCTTCTTTCAAAAACAATAGTTAATTCTTTCTCTCCAGAAGATATTTTTTTCTAAGTGAAAAAGGCAGCCTACCCATGTGGCTGCAAACGAGGAGATAAAATGTGTTTTCATTATTAAATGGCACCAGTTGAAAGATTTTCTGTCTTTTACTGTCTTCAGAGGCTCTCTGAGGTCAGTCATTTCAGAGAGCACCCGCACAGAAAGTCAGTCTCAAAAAGATATTTCATGTCTCCCAACCCTGCCTTCTGCACACCAGAGGAGGACGTACTGAAGTACCTATGCATTGGCTCCTGGCTCGGCCAAGGTAAGGGATGACTGTGGACATGCAGGTTTGTGCCTAAAGAAAAGAGCATGAATCAGAGAGCCACTGACTGGATCAGTCTCACAGGGTGCTCTCTCAGAGCCCTTTGGTTATGCAGGTCCTGAAAACAAGCCAGAGCATGGTAGCTGCAAAAGGAGGCTCTTTGTCATGTAAACTAAAAATGCCCTTCATATTATTCAAACCCTACAATGCCTCAGATAGTATGTTATAAACAGAGCTATTTCCAGATGACGCTATTTCTCAAAGCCTCTCTCGTGGAGAGTTGGTGCACTCAAAATACTTGTACCATATCTCCCAGTGGCTCAGTCTGTTGCACTACATGGTTGCAAAACCAGAACTTTTAAACTGTGTAAAAAAAAAACAAAAAAACAAAACAGAACAAAACAAAACAAAACCAAAACAAAACAAAACAAAAAAACAGGGCAGGAGCAAAGTCAGATTTGGTGGTTCTCAGAGTGACACTGAGGGTTTTTGTGGGGAAGGGGAAGGGTGGTCAGAGATGGGTTGTCTTGTTGGCCTTTGTGTCTCACTGGCTTTCATCTTCCACATCCTGCAGCACTTCTTTATTCTGTTCTTCACCATCACCCTGCATGTCTGAAGTCCATAGTGTCAGATTATCACATAATGCTGTATCAAAGTGCCAGAGGAAAAAGAAAAACCTATTGTTATTATTCCTCCTCTATTGATCACACAGAGATGAGGAACTATAAAATAATTTCAACACTTCAGGAAGATGTCAGCTGAGTTTCAAACCCTGTCCAGCAATAATTTGAACTAGTATGAAATACTGACAGTAAGCAAAGGATGCCTTTGTCTCTTACAGAATCACAGAATCACAGAATGTTAGGGATTGGAAGGGACATCGAAAGATCAGATTGTCTTTAGCATGAATTTCAAAATCAGGTAAGTGGAAACTTCAATGAAACTTAAATATAAAAAACCATTACCTAAGACTTGTCCTGATGTCTTTCTTAAGCACTATCACAAAAGACTTGCAGGACAATCTAAAGCAGCAAAGAAAAGAGTGGAGCAGGATGGGCAGCAGTGGAACTTGAGATGGGTGGATGTGATCGGGCAGACTCTGCCTTTTCCAAATTTTGTTAACACTCATGGTTTCTGCAAAACAAGGAAAGACAGAATGCAATAACATGTGCAAAAGTAAGTAACAGACTTTTCTGTCACATACAAGTCCTTCTTTCTGTGAACTTCATGGGACTATAGCTTGAAAAGGCCAGTGGTAGTATTTCTGTTGCTGTTCAGATATAGATGTATGGGGTCACATTAAAGCAGTGGGAAAGTAGCATATGACATCTGCCTTGTAGAGGATGACCGATGCCTTCCAAGGGATAAGTGCAGCTATACTCACTCAGAGAAGAACAGACTCTCCCTGCAAGTGAAGTGAATCTTCAGTATCAGCCAAGGCCATTCCAAGCACAGCCTATGGCACTTAAATTCTACAATGTACTTTCAACAACTAGATCAGATGTTACAAACCTCCACAGATTTGAGGACAAAGGAAGAGACCAGTGAGATGAACAATCAGAAATTTCTTAAGGATTTTTTTAAGGAATCTGCTGGATTGAGAAGTTGGATTGAGCAGTTCAAGTACTAACATTGCCAGGAAAGTTTGCCGTCCAGATGAACCGTACATTTGAATCTCACCAGTTTGCTTGCCCTTGTTTAAATGCTAAGGAGGAAATCCTGCTGAGTGAAAAGCACCTGCAATCCCCATCACTCCTGGTGAATGGTGCCTACACATCCTCAGGGCTTTTCACCCACTGTCTCTGAGATCAGGCAAACAGCACACCAGAATTTTGGGACTGCTGAGTCTGGGGCTTGGAGTGGTGACACCAGGACAGTTATGAGATTATTTCTGACATGATGACAGGGGAATACGAAGTAGAGAGTTAAAAATAGTTTGTGCAATAGCTAAAGCAGAACCATTTTAAATGCATGAGGTTCTTGCCCCCTCAAGAAACATCTGATGTACTCTACTATACCTGTGCTTACATTCACTTCCCGTAACAAAAGTGCAGCACTTGGATCACTGACATTTGTGCAGGGGTACCTCAGGCTATTTCCTACAGGATCTGTCCCCTGGGATCAGCTCACAGTTACTATAAAACACAGAAACACAACAGAGCCAACAATAAGAAAGTTTGTGAAAGGGGCTTAATTTTGCTTCATTTTATAAGATGTTTTTATGATTCTTTTAGAAGAACCTGAATTATGGGTAAAATTTATATAAATTTTGCATAAATAATAAGCCAAGATTTAATTGCCAGCAGTGGTGAAATCTTCACTGCTCTAGTGATGGCATTTATTGCTTGATCCTTGATAGCTTTATCCACATATCCCACATCAAGCTTAGAGGAGGGTTGATGCAAAGAACAGATCTTCAATAATTTGTTGAACTCCCCTTGTCGCGATTTACATAGGTTAAATGTTAGGGTTGATTACCATCCCTCAATATTCCTCAGCTCCTTAGATTATAATAATCTTTGTTTGAGATTCCCCGCCTCTGCCTGTCCTGTACATGTGCACACTCACGCGCACACACACACACACACAACTACAACCAGGGCCATGGTCACAGATGTGAGCAAGTGTACTTTTTCAGCCTTACTTCTGACAAACACTGACTTATTGTCACACTAGTCTGGAGTTCTTCTCCACATGCTCTTTTTCTAAGCACTCCTTGAAGAAGTATCAGATGGGGAAGTAGAACTATGTGCCTTTCGCCCAAATGAAGATGAAATGTTCCCTCCTTCTGCCAAAAATATGACTAAAATGGAAAATATTGGAGTTGTCCATCTCTGTATATCTTTCCTGGAGTCAAACATCTCTTGTCATTTCATTCACTTAAGAAAATCCTCACTTCAAATAAAATATCCTTCAGGTTTTGAAGTGAACTTCACACTAGACTAGCAGACTAGCAAACTGATTCCTTTTCTCTGTTTCCAGAAAAGAGAGAGAAATGGCAGTGGCATCACATTACCTATTTCCCTTCAGCCCTTGCTAGCCAAGATCACCTTCATTACATTTCCAAGACCACCATCACTACATTTCCAGGCTTATCAATGTATTTATTTGCTTCCTTGCAGATATTAAGACTAAATGAATGCCATAAATCCTATTTTTTAGACAGTTATCTGCCAGGAACATGAAGAGAACTCACTTCCCCAGAATGGCACAAGACAATAATCACTATTGGAAGCAGATTTAGGAGGGAAAGATGTTACGGACCATTGGCGGACTCCTGAACCATGCCTGCAAAGATTTCTTTGTAGAAGGAATAATTGATGAAACACATATATAAACAGGCAAGAACTGGTTGTCAGATTGAGAGGATGCAGGTGAGGACCAGGGCTTTCTTCTTTTACAGGATAAGAGCATACAGGATAGTGGAGTTTTTAATATATCTGTTGGAAAGAACAGAACTATTGATCTATATTGAAGGGAAGGGGAATGCTGGTGAGAAAGGAATGGGTGGCTAAAAATAAAAGAGTAATTCTGGTTTTCAGTCCAGTAGATAAAGATAAAATATCTGTTCCTATTCTACTCAGCAAATGCAAGATTTAGTGATTTATAATCAGGATAATAGACCTAACTTTGAATCTGCCCAGTTCCTCACTTGCTGTAAGTCTACACCTGATATGTCAGCAACAGAGAAGAAAATGATTGATCTGTGACTTTGTTAGCCTAATAAATGCTAGTGTATACAGATGAGGATTTTTCTTACCATTGGCTACCACAAATCATACCAGCTATATATATATATATGACTATAAACACGTATGTTTTTGTTATTCAATATATATATATATATATATGACTATAAACACGGATGTTTTTATTATTCTCTGTCCCCCACATGGAACCCCTGTCTGCCTGCAAGGGGTTGCAAGGAAAATTGGAGAGACTGTGTCTCGGGGAGAGAGGAGGAAGTGGGGCAGACTAGTTCATACACAACCTTACCATTTGATATTGCTGGTGCAATTCATTCCCTTTCTGTAATGGCTTTCAAGGACTAAGCATTTTCCTTCTGTGCCTCTGCCACAAGCTACTATGCAATCAGCCTTAAAAATAAAGGAATTTTATTTTCTTTAAGCAACAGAATATTTTCTGTCCAAAAAAAACAGTTCATATGTTTCTCTGAACTTTCAACATCCTCCCTTCCTTTTCACTGCTTGCCTGCTGTCCTCTTCAGGCCTTTCCCTTTTCTGACCTTCCACCTGTTCTGTCTTGGTCTGGAGCCTTTGAAAAAACAGACCAGGCTCCCTTTAAAAGCCATCAGTGGAACCTATTCTCAGTCAGAAGAGCATGCATTTCATCAATATTTACTGCAGTTCATATTTCCATAAAAACTTCTAAATGAAAAGGATACAAAATGCAATAAAAGGGAGTCAAAACACACATATTTCCTGTTGCCATTTAAAAGATGAAAGCAGAAGACAGCTCAAAATTAACCTCCCAGTTCCCCTCCAAGATTAGTGTTTTAAAAAACCCCAAAGTATAACAGCAATAACAACAGAGAGATATCATTGTTTCAAACTTTTTATTTTCCTCATTCTTTTTTTTATTCTTTTCCTTTGTGTTTTGGCAGTTGTGAATAATTCTGCACCCTGGAATTGTTCTGCAGGCTATTAATGTCTGTGACCTTTTACATCAACAACAGCTCTACTTTCCAGTCATTACTTGAAGTACTACCTAATATGAATTTAACATGATTGAGGCAGCCTCCTACACACAGAAGCACACACACACACTCTCCCCTTTCTGAGACCTGAAGAAGCATGTTTCATCCCATCCATATACCAAAAAAAAAAAAAAAACAAAACCCCAGAAAAACCCACTCTATCAGAGAGGTATATGCAGTGGGGAAAAACCACCTGTATTACAATCCTCCTGAGTTCTCTTGGGGAAATAAAAAGACTGATATTAGAGTGGGATGACTTCATTATATAAAAAAACTAAGATCTTATTAAGTCTGAGCCATTATGGGGTTCTCCTTTGAGTTAGCTCAGCTGCTGTGTTTACTTTTTAAGAGTGTGTAAAGAACCCATAAGTGACCAAACAGATATCAAGAGCAATCTCCTGCTCTATGATCAAATGCATGCATATAACCAGAGCGTCTCTAGTTCCTTTTAAAGTCATTTAATCAAAGAGGTTAATAGACTGTAGTCTAGTAATCAGCAGCACAGTGCTCCTGCAACAGTCTCCCATGATGGAAAAAAAATGGCAGGTATCCTGTTGCAAAACAGATGGATAAAGTAGGCAGCAGATACACAGGATGAAAGGGCTTTTAAAACAGATGCTTTCAAGAGCCCTTTAAGCTCATGTATAATTTCAAGGTATAACTCTTCATTTAGGAGACAAAGACTGGTCAAAAGAATTTGCAGAATTTTTGGCGTCTCTATTTAGCTTAGTTCAGGCTTTTCAATTTTTTTCCAGTCACACAGACCAATGAGCAGAGTCCTCTGGACAATTTCCTCTGAAATCCATTTGTAAGTAAAAAATTAGTTTCTGACAAAACAAAAAACTCCAAGAAATTTCTTTCACATGGTATATATCAAATGTTCATAAAAATCTGTTATAGAATCATAGAATGGTTTGGGTTGGAAGGGACCTTAAAGATCCCTAGTTCCAACTCCCCTGCAATCAGCAGGGACACCTTCCACTAGACCAGGTTGCTCAAAGCCTCATCCAA
>NW_010318285.1:27983-39906 GCF_000700745.2 Antrostomus carolinensis | reverse complement strand
GTAAACTTTGAGGATGCCTCCAAGTCAAAGTGATCTTTAAGACACTTATCAGCCCTTAAACTGTTGCCAAGAGCATTAGACTGCTCTGCACATGCCCACCGGCATGCAGTTAGGCATTGGGAAAGTTAAGTGGCAGCTCAGCAAGGTTGCTTACTGGTGTCTCATTTAGGTGTTCCTGCTCCGGCAGGGGGATTGGACTAGATGATCTTTCGAGGTCCCTTCCAATCCCTGCAATTCTGTGATTGTTCTGCTCTATTTCTAGTGGAGTTTTCAATTAACTCACCGGGTAGTCCTGTGCAAGGTCAAGACAAGAGTAGATGAAAGACCTAGATAAAAGGTGGAAGAGCAAGGGTAAAAATCATCCTTAGTATCCTGCTTAACTGAGCTATTCCAATGCTGCAGTAGGTTTTAAATAAATTAACTTAATCACTCTGTTTATTATCACTGTAATTAATCATTGGATTTCTAAGGCAGTATCACTTTGTTACTTAGTATTTTTGCGACTCTTCACCTTCCTCACTTACCGATCTGTTATAAATTAAACACAGCCTGGGGGGCAGCCTGTTCCTAAAGGCTCTTTGTTATGTAATTCTTCATAATTTCAAGTTTTGAAACACCAAGTACATGTTAAAATCCAATTAGAATGATAAACGAATCATGAGAAAATCTAATGGCATAAAACAAATTTGAAAGCTTAAACAATTTCCAATTTACAGTTATATTGTATAATCTAATGCAGCTCACCTTGCCAAATGGCACCATTAGCATTTAAACTTCAGAAGAACACCATATGCAGTAAAAGTATATTGATTACTTCTTGCTATTGAAAGAAAAAATAAAGCTAAGAAAGGTGTGACAGTTCTGGGTGAGGTGCGCTTGCAATCAACTTACCCCAGACTCAGGGACTAAGAAGGTGATCTCTGTATGGTTGGAGCTGTTCTCTCACTGGTAATGTATGTTGAAAACAAAACGATCCCAGATTACTGTGTAAAGACCCTTGTAAATCTATTACAGATTTAAAAAATAAATTGCATTGGTTTATCTCTTCACCCATCTCTGAACAGACTTTCCAGGCTCAACAGGACAAGCTAGGGAAGTCTTTTTAGGCACAGGTCTCAGATCAGAAAAGGGTAACCTGTTGATTTGCTATGCCAAGAAGTCAAAAGAGTTTTCATTTCAAGAGATATTTGAGAAGAAGTACTAAGGGAGGTGATACAGGAGAAAAAAAAAAAGTTGAAAAATAAGATCAAAATAAACTGGGAAAAAATGTAAAGATTGCATTAAAAAATGACATAAACCTGTAAAATGAGTGTTGAACACAAATTTAGTACATGAAAATATTTGCATTCAGTCATCTGGGTGAAAGTAGGAAAAAGGAAGGAGAAACAAAGAACTAAATAGACACAGAGAAGAGGACTGAAACATAAACTGGATAGGGATTGGGAGGGAATAAATGCCAAAAAATAGTTTAAGAGAAGCAACCGAGGACTGCACTACTAAGGTCAGACTGGAAAATATATAGATTTAGCATATTCTGAGGTTTTACTCTTCTGCTGTGCTGCTATGATTAGAATCAGCTCTTTTTAACAACTATGCTGCTTCAGCTGTGGCTAGACATAAATCCCTACAATTTAAGCAGATGCAACATGACATGTGCATGAAGCAAAGGACATTTATGGGAGTTTTTAAACTTGCAGTACACCTGTCAAAGAAGCTTTGCTCAGGGGTCAGTACTGGTGATGAATACATCTGATCAAGTTTAGATATGAGTTCTTAACTGATGGAGAGCAGAAAAATAAGGCTAAGTATTTTAATGTTGTAAATCCTGTGAATGTTCTTACAGTTCCTGTTCACTCACTTTCAAAAGGTTGTCTTGCTGGCAGAAACTTGTAAACATGCACAGATCAAGTTCAGAATTCATTTCTAATCTTTAACACCTATTTGAGCATAAGTTGAGAAATTTAAGAAAGATTTTTTAAGAATTATTTTTTGCTTTGAAAATGTTACATTTCAGAGTAAAAACTAACTGACACTGAGGTAGATTATATAATGCTGCTCTTCCAAAGGGAAAGAATAGAAAGGAATGAAGAAATCCAATAGAAATGGAAAAAAAAAACCCAAATAAATAAAACAAACAAAAAAAAACACAAAACAAAAAAACCCACCGCAAAAGAAACAGAGGTACTTATTTACTTGTTCCCTTTGCAAAGCAATATTGCACAAATATCCTCCAAGACAGTATGCAAGCTTCTGGGAACACATTAAACCTTGATTCTCTAAACTTCTCAACTAATTGCTTAAAGGCAATGTTCCTAGCAGTCAGTTGAGACTGAACAACTGGAAGGTGAATGTTACATTCATAGGTGGATCTTGAAGCTATGGTTGCAGGATGTTATAGAAACGGCAGATGACATTTTCATGCTCTGCTTCTGTAACATTCATTCCTGCCCTTTGAGGGGCTGCATTGTTAGCAGACTGTAAAGGTTGTGCCTGAGTGTCTGGTTTGTGAATGAGGACTTCTAGAGCAATGTTGGATCATTAGAACAGATTGCAGAACTGGTCATGTGCGTTTTCTAGAGCAAACCAGAGGGAGTAGAAATCACATGGGGACTTTTTACACAGAATTTAAATCTAACCTGGCATTCAGGAAATATACAATAAAATTGCACAATGTTTTCCCTTCCTTGGACTCTTATTCCAACTATAAACTAATTTTTATAAAGATCTCATGGCCACAATGCAATCCGGCATGACTGACAGTCTTAACACACAGAAATTCTTCATCTCCATTGTGCAGCTGAGCTGTCTTTGAAGTGTTGTGAGCAGGCTCAGAACTTAACAGCTAGAGGTGTAAAGAAATCTGATGCACTGGTCAAGTGTGTATACATGAGTGTTTGTGTCTACGTGAGCATGTGCATCATTAGAAAATTGAGGACATTGCACACTGGGATATTGTGCTTTAGAAATAGGAAAGCTGTAGAAGGGAAGTTCCTACCTAAACCGTGATTGCTACACAATCAAACCCAACTGTCATTCAGTTCCTAACAAAAAATGTAAGAAAACTTTGAAATAACTGAAGAATTTTTCTATCTTTTGCTACTACATTCATCTCTGTGTTAAGACCTTCTAAGTTTAAGGTGACTTTTTTGCCATAACAACAATGCAAAATACCTGACACATGGCTCATATACAATGTGTGTTTTGAGTCCATATCCCACCTGCCCTGATCACTGTGCTCCATTTCTTCCTCAGCATGACAAATGAGAAAACTGAAACATATGATGAAACGTGTATAATAAAACAAACATGATTTTGGAAATGGGTTATTTTTGTGTTTCTCCTGTGCTTTCTTTTATTTTTTTTTCAGAAATTATGCATAACCAGTGTGGAAGTGAGCATAAAGATTCCTTTGATTTTTTTTTTTTTTAATCACTGCTTCCAGTATAAGTTTTTACCTTTTTTTTGTTTGGTTTGTTGTTGTTGTTGTTGTTTGTTTTTTCCTGCTCATATATTTTGGCTCTGTCACAAAACCCTTGCAGAGAACTGAGAACAACCGCAACCAACCACTCAGTAAAATGACGGCTGCCATACCTTGGAAAGCCTAGCAATTAAATGAGTGACAATTTGAAGATTCGTGAAACCACAGAAAAAACAGTGTATGTCCAAGATGTGATTTGTCTATTCACATATTAAAAGCATTTCTGCGTGTTTGCACTGCAGTGTTGTCATTTATATAGCAAACACAAGTAAAAAATTCATAAACATCACCTGCCAAGTTCCAGATCCAAGAATGCAGAGCCTTGGAAATGGAATCTGAGATGTTCAAAAGGATTTTGTAATTAACTTTTATAAAGTATGAGTTTGGAACAACTCATTTATTCGAGGCATACAGCATTTGTCATTACTGTGTTTCACTGTATGTGAATTCCTGGAAACTTGACTTTACATATGCATGCAAGAGAATTTTTGTGAAAATTTGCATGTTTAGGATTGTTATGGTTATTTTAACATCTCTTTGTATCTAATGGCTGAACCTGAGAATAGCTAAATGACATTCAGTAAGTATAAATTTGTAACTATGTGCAAATATGTGAGAGAAATATACAGACATGTGCCGATGAAGATAATTCTTTATAAGTCTCTGTTATCAGAGATCAGCATAGCTTATTTTGCAGTTATTTGACAGTGCTTCCAGCACCAGAGAGAGCTTCTACAGCTCTGATCCTCTGCTGCAGCTTTTCTCACAGGTCACACGTATTCTGCAGCTATTTAGTATAAGCTATCCAAACAGATGTTTTTCATGTTTACTGGGTTTTCTGCTCCTGTTCTGTCCGCTGTAACCTTCAAACTGTACTTTTAATTTCTAGTTGCAGAAATCAGAGGATTTATGAGAAACATTTTTTCTCCTGCCTGTTTGTATCCCTTGTAGCATGTAACAGTCAAGGCATTTGATGGCCCACTAGAGAGGTTGGCATAAGCAAGGGAAGAGAGGGGAGGGCTGCCAGTCATTTGGTCTCAAATGAGCACTGCACAAGGAGAAAGCTAGAATTTTGTATGAAAGGTCTCAAAAATATGACCTGGAAATTCAATAGAATAGATCTCTTACATTCCGTAAAGAATCACAAGTTTTGCTTTTACATGCTAGGTTTTGCGTTTCTGACAGGGACAGGTAAGTGTACCACATATATTAGGGAGCTTTCAATTTGTGCTTGTTTTCTAGCAAACACCTGATTAAACTACTGGAAAGCCAGGGTGAAATGACTAATAAAGCTACTTAGTAAAGTCAGCTTTCATTGTAAGGTTAAGGAAATTCCAAGGAACAATTAAGTAAATAAAATGGAAGAATTATAACACACAAATAGCAAAAATAGATGACAGTACATATTTACTCAAGTATTCAAGGAATTTTAAAGGTGAATTCTTCACTGTTGATTAGCAAAGTTAAGTGTGTGGTTGACTGACTGATCTTGCTTGAATCTTTTGACAGCTGAAAACTCCCAGGGCATTTGTCTAAGTTTCTAGGAAGGTAAAACCTTTCCAATACAAATCACAGCTACTTCACAACCTCATTCTACAGAGGAGCCCTTTAAAGAGTACAGAGTATGTCAACATTTCACTCTCTTTAATTCAGAGTTTCTAGTCAGCAGGTCAGTTGCAAAGGCCAAGCCTCAGCACAAGGTAGTAGCTCTAATCTTCTCATGTGTTTTCATTATGACAACGCAGTAGTACCTTTCAAAAGGAAGCCATAAACTGTTGTCTCCTACCACATCTCTCCTTGTAAGGAATTTCACCATTGCTGCTTATGGCCTTGTTTGAATGTTGGAAGTCATTATCCAAAGGACTGCTATACACACTGAGTGAGTTTTAGATATTTGCAACAACCATGTTTAGAAAAGTTCTTCCCTCCACCCTCAGAATGAAAAGCTGAATGAATTCACATCTTTCAAATGAGTTTTCTGGACTTAATATTGCATTTGTGACTGCCAAATGAGATAAAGAACAGCCTGCATATTATCTCTGTATCACCTGTTCTCTGGCATGATGTTATCTCATGCTGTTACAAGAAAATAGGTATTTTCTTAAATTCAGAAGAATTATACCTCTCAAGAGTCCAGTAAAGGTTTGTAGGTAATAAGAAGTACTATACTGTGATATAACCTGCTTAATGAAACCTTTCAATAAAATAAGGTTTTAAGTGCAGGTTTTTGATGTGACAGACAGAAGAGGTTTGGCTTTTTGATTTTCTCAGTCTGTATCTCAGGGCATGAGTGGATGTGCTCTTCTGAGTGTTTCTGAAGATGCTCGGAGCTACTTGTCTTGCTGCTGCCTCACAGCTGGTGAGGCAACCATACATCAGTTTTTTCCCTAACCCAATGTCAGTCAGTATAGTCCTGGCCAAATATTAAATCTACCTGCCTATCTATTTATCTATCTACTGTGAAATGTTTTCTCCACTAAACCTCTTAATGTTAACAGCCACAGTTTGGGCAGCAACAAAAGGTTGTCAGGCTGGTAGCTCAGAGAGGGAGGTATCAATTGCCATCTTGGGTGAGGAAAACCTAGTCCACCTGCCACTTGTGCAACACATCTCACTACAGCCTAATTCACCCTTCCTCGCTTTCTGACAGACCAGATTTCACTACTTAGAGAAAATAAAACAATGCTTGTAGAAGATATAGCAGTGCTTGTTTCAAAGGAACAGAGCCTATTATATATACTAGTTAGAAGCCTTTGCAATCAGTCTGATCAATGAGTTTGAGTTGACTTAGACCAGCTGATTCTTTAATGCAGTCTGCTTAACACTTCTGAATTTCATTCAGAAAACAGTGGGTATTTGAATCCAAGACATTTGACCCATATTGTGATGGGAATGTGGCATCTCCCAAGACTAAATTCAAAGAAAGATGCAGCTGGGTTTCTAAAACTTTTTTTTTTTTCTCTGTATTCTTCATTCTGTGGCACAAACTATGCATGTTCTATACCCAAAGCACCACAAGTCTTTTACTGGGCTTATATGCAACAACACTGGGACACAAGAGCCTCAGAATTCCACTCGAGGATTACCAAGCCTGCCAAGATTGGTGGGGTGATGTGTTATTTAATTTCCCAGGTGTACATTAAAAGCCTTCTCCCCAGGGTCCCTCTCCTGCACAGAGCACAGCTGATCACTGTCCCAGTGCAGGGTACAAATTACAAGGTGCAGCAGGGGCAGGGTGGCAGTGGGGAAGGGAGTACAGTTTGACAGAATGCTGACCCAGCCATGCAGGACACCTTCTGGCAAGGTATCAAAATCACGGCAATTTGTGAGACCAGCAGAGCCCAGATGAACAGCAGGTGTGAGATTTATAGAAACTCCTTGTAATTCTGCAGCAGCAAGCCCTTTGGAGAACACAGCTGTGAAGGGGGAAAAGAGGAAGGCAATCGGGGAAAGAATAAAAGCTATATAAAGAACAGTCATGTCCCTCATCATAGGAACAGTAGAGAAGGGGAAGAAAGAACGGAGAGGATTCTTTCTTTCTCATGGATTTATTCCTCATTTAAATTTTGTTATATTCCTCTCTGGAAGCATTTCTCCCGTCTTTCTTTAAACTTCAGCTAGGGAAGTGGTCTTTCCACTGGCAGATTTTCAGGCAAATCAAGTCTAGCTGCAGCCTAGATCAGCCCCTGGCTACGTCTCCAGCACCAATATTCTACTGTCAAAGCAATCAAACAATTCTGGATTACAATTTTCTTTTTGCAACAACCCTCTTCCTTCCCCTCCTCTAAATAATTCCCCAAGAGAGAAAGGAAAACACCTTTTCACTGCTTTGCATGACCCACCACACAAAGGAAAAAGGCATAAGAACAGTGAATTTCATTAGTGCCTGTTTGGAAGCCTCAACAAGGCTAGCTATCCCTATTTGTAGCAATAATAACTTAGATTTTTGGGGGTAGAATAACCTACTCTTCTCAACTCCTTTTTATGAATTTTCTTTGGAAACATTCCCAAAAGAATCTAAGCAAAACAAGACTAAATGTGCCATGTTCAGAAGTTCACTATTTGACCTACAGCAGCCTGACATGTGAGAAAGGACCCCAATACCATTGCAGAGTGCCAATGAAATAAAAAGGATCCTCACACAGACAGAAAGGTCACACACATATTTCTGATTTCAGGGCTAGGGCCATATTTTGCATAAAATCTTTCCAAACCTGCTGCAAGACAATTACCAATTGCAGGTAAAGCAATGTGAAAAGGGAAACGACTTACAGTGAAGAAAGCATTGTTTTGTGTCTTGATACTCTTCCCATGGATCTGTTAGCTGGTGCTCAGGACTACTCTGTCTTTATCACTTACCAAATAATCTCAGTAAGATCTCAGAAGAACTAACACAGGCTGGGTACCAGGTAAAACATCACTCATAAGTCCTAAGTTAAAGAAAAAGGAAAAATGTGAGTTGAAGTTTATAGCTTACATAGATAAAAAGTTTAAAATAGCAAATAGCAGATGAAAGAACCTGTGAAAGAAGGAAACCGCATAGGTTTTTGTGCCCATCACCACATGCATTTTTTTGCATTCACCCAGAATGTCCAGGGCAGTGGACTACAGTTCACTTCAAACTGCAGATACAATTCATTACTCCTGAAAGAGAATAGACATAGTTTTGTTGCTTCTCTGGTAAGGTAGGCTTAATCATGTAAGTGATGCTGATACAGAACTCTCCTGGAGCGCAGTGAGACTCCCCACTACCGGATCAGGCTGCTGTTCCTTGCTAAAAAGACAGACAATGAGCTGATTTGGATTATGAACTTGCTTTTGCTCCTACTTTCCAGGGCCTCTATTTATAGAGTAAATCTGGACTCTCTTCTCTCCTCTATGTAACCTAAAAAGTTTCCAACACTTCAGTATCACAGTTCATAGTTTGTGTGTAAGAAAAGGGGGTGGAAATGGAATAATAAAATAGCCTTTCCCTTCAATATCTTGCAAGGTTATTCAAATAAGATCACAGGAACAGCAAGAAACATCTTGAAAATATGTACACCATTAAAAGACCCCCCCAGGTTTCATTATGCAGTCTACATCTGAGTCAGTGCCATTTTCTTTTGATAACCTCCCTGCTATCTGAAAAAAACCCAACTGTATTATCCTGAAAAAAAAAAAAAAAAACACAACAAAAAACATTTTGTCCAGTAAACATAAACAAAAGCCTCTTTGCAACAGCACCACTGTTTTCCAAGCCTGATACACAGCTGAAGGATCTTTATCATTCTATCTTGTAGTGTTTGCAGCTGTGAGAAATGTAACCTAGATAATAAGGATGTGATAATGCTACAGAAACCTGCTGTTGAAAGAGCAGCTCCTCTGACAGCTAATTTATTCCACGTGGCTCTATCATTATTCCTTATTTCTCTGCTGCAAGATTTATTAACAATTGTATCACAGTTTGCCAATAAAAAGAAACTGATTAATAAAAGTCAAACATTTCATTTAGTATAACAGAAAAAAAAAAAAATCCAAACAGATTCTGGGATGCTCTTTATTTTGACACATAGTTCACAATTTCATTTTTATCTTCTGAAATTCAGTCCTCATAAGCAGTATTTCTCTATTTCCTGCTGTATCTTATTCTCCAACCACGCACAGAATAACCACACCTGATGTTTATAAGATTCTCTGAGTAACTTTTCTCTATGAGGGAATGCTCAGATTTTGTTAGTGCCTCTGAACAATGTAAGGAAAGGATCTCTCCTCCTCAGGTACGAGGAAAAATGGCACATAAAAAAGTTGAGAGATATGCTTTCACCAGCAAGAAACACATCTCTGCTACATACATTTCTCCCTGTCAAACTACATCAAATCAATTCACAGGCTATTTTAAAATACTAGGGCAATTAAATATGGGTGGATTTTCCATCTTGCATAAAAGTTAAAGTTTTGAAAATTTGTCTCATCCTGAAACACGAAAATCTAAAAAATGGTTTGATCTCAATATACAAAGATAAGAAAATATGTTTCTGGGTCAGTCAAAGTATTTTAGACTCCTTATGTTTGTGCATTTCTTTCCTACTTTTGACTAGCTTTGTCTTTGTCTTTAACTGTAATTGGCTGCCATCTCAAAATGAAGAGAAACTGAAGATCTGAAACTCAGAAATGTTTGGTTTAGAAAATATCCAAACTAAGATTTCTATACATTTTTATCAGAAATGTAAGTGGAAAAAAACACAAACTGGTCAAAATGAAAGGTCTCTCCAAAAAGTTACAAGTTAAAAAAACCCCTCCAAATCCTACTGTTTCCCAGCTAACAGAAAAAGGTTGCCCTAAGAGTCTCCATGTCATTACTACATCTAAGAAGTCTTTGTTCTTCCTTCAGTTTCTCAGCAATAAGGGCTGTCACAGTTAGACCCATCTTAGAAATACAACATGAGCTAACCCAGGGTGTGGGATGGATTATACTCAGACCTAATCTTGAGTGTAATTCCTCAGAAAGAAGCTATCCAGAAGACAGACACCTCCCCAGGATCCGTCCTCAGGCAGCAATGTGTTCTCTGCTGGTGGGGAGGTTTCCAGGGGCTGTAATTCTCTCCAGCTTTTATCCCCTGCCTCCCAACCCTTTGAGGACTGTTGCTCACCCTGACAGATATGCCCTGCTCCTGCTGCTGACTCCAGCAGTAACATTTTGGAATAAGACAAGACAGCTCAGGTTTCCATCATGAGAAATCACGTGCATGCAGAGGAGCTCAAATTCACATCCATCCACCAGAGACATAACACCCCCTGACTTAGTGGAGAGGCTTGACACAGGTACCTGGGATCCTTTCCATGCCCGGGACAAAACTAAGCTTGGGTCAATAAGGAACAATTTATGTCTCTCTCTTTATGGACAGAAAGCTCTGAGAACATTTCTTCCTATTTCTTTTGAATTATTAAAAGCCCTGATATAATTGTCCTTGGGAGAGAGGTAAATGAGGGGAAATAATAGATGTAAAGAATCATATTGGCACTGCAATGTAATATATATACAGGAATCAAGGCTGCTGGTTTGCCTTTACAGCATCCTTATTTCTGTGCTTCATGATATTTTGCTGCTGAACACCACTCGTTTCTCATGACAGTGGATGCCAGTGTGGTGGTGCAGACCTCCTCCCTGGGCGGCATTGTGATGCCAACACCAACCAACATCGTTCTTCTTTAAGTGCAGTGGGCTGGGACAATCTGTCACTTTCTGATCTTGCCTACTGGAGTAGTGAGTCAAAACAACCTGGTACCTTCTTGTCCTGCGTGCAAGTACAGTGAGTTGGGACTCCAACACTCCCCAACCACACCCAGAACTCCTGTAGCCTGGGAAACATACCCAAGACCCCTTCTGCCTGAATCACAGCCTACTCTGAAAGTTGCTGAGGTTATCTAACAAGAACAATGGCCATAATAAAAATATTGACCAACGTTCATCATCTTGCAACCCTGTAAATATTGATCCTGAGGCCCTTAAAGCTGGGATTGCAGCAGGCTGCTACCCTGTATCCTCCCCCAAGCTGGGATGCCTCTCAGGGCAGATTTCACAATGTCTAAGGCAGATATCATGACATATCATGACATGATTCAGATTGTTCGCTGACAGAAACCAACAAAGAGAAAGAGTGCGTAATTCACTGTAGTTTGATTTCACAATGTTTCAAGGATGATTGAGTACCAAGAATTTACTATAATCTGCAAAGAAAGAAATTTCTTAATCATAGGTTAACCTCTATATCTGTGTGTGTGTGTATGTGTATGCAATTTTATTTTGGAAACTCTGTTGAACCTTTAACTAAGTTGCTGTATTGATTATAACTGATTGTTGATTACTGATGGTTAAGTATTTCTAGGAAATCATATATCAAATCCTGTGATTTATCGTCATGCTATTAATGAATCTTAAATTGCTGCTATCCCAAAAATTACACAGGACCTATAATAACATGTTGAATCACTACCAGTGAAATCCTTGTACCTAATTCCTCCAGACATAAACTGGGACTACGTCTGGATCCAGCCACACCTAGACTCCTCTCTGAGGAGTTTAGATAGCAAAGGGGTCCATTCTGAACCTTGGGACTCGACAGGAGGGCCTCCCTTATCCTTTTTTCCTGATCCCTGTATAAATTGCTCCAGCCTGATTCTAATTCAATTTCCCCCTCTCTCTGTGTAAATAATTTTCCCCAACCCCTGTGTAAATCATTTAAATCCAATACTAACTTGATTTCCCTTTGTATGTTTCTTCCATGTAGTAAGTAATAGAGTGAACCTTGCCAACAAACTCTTTTGAGTCACACTTTTACAAATCAGTTTTGCTAATATCTTTGATGGTGATTCTTTAAGCAACCTAAATTTCTCCCCCACGACAGTTGGTGATTGCTTTGGTGCTGAAAGCTACCTACACAAGAAATATTCTTCTTGGTGAAA